>NW_006263478.1:808499-814797 GCF_000469605.1 Apis dorsata
TAACCGTATAAAAAAATTCGGTCTACCGTTTGCTTCTATTTGAAGATAACATCGGAGAGCAATTCGATTTCGCTGAGAGTGAACAAATTGGGGCTGCAGGCCGTCTAGCCGAAGCTTTGAGGCGCCTTTCACTAGTTTTGCCACGTAGCTGCCATGGAAAATGTCATGCTTCCCCTCCTTATGTTCGAGGTATCTAGAATATTATCCATCATCTGACATTCATCTGTGTGAGCATAATCGATGTTGAGATGTTAGCGCGAAATTCGGAAACCGAATCGGGCGAAAATCGAATTTGCCTTAGCGATTAACTGTTCTTTGTATACATTTCAGCTTAATTTTTCTCTTAATCGTATTTTTCTTCTCTTTCTACACTTCTTTTCAATAACTCTCTCTCTCTCTTTTTTCCTCACTCTTTCCTCTATATCTCGCTTCTTAACTTTTTCTCTTTTCGCCTTCGCGTCTGTCTATTTATTTATTTTTTCATTCTTTTTTCTGGACTCTTGGTTGGTCGAAGAAGAAAATAGAAAAATAGAAGAGTTGTTGTTGCGAAGTGTTTTCATTTTTTACTTTTTTTTACTACCTTCGCCTTTTCGGTACTAGCAGAAGATTGAGATGTGATTTTTGTTTCATTCATGGAGCTAAAAAGATGTTATTTCAGCTGAATAATCTGACATTCTACGAAAATAGTATGGAAAACGTAGAAGTTATATCGAATGTATATTTAAGCTAAGTCTATGTTCAGATCTAGTGAAACTGGGATATATAAATGTGACGTAGAAAGATTGTGTTAAAGCATTTTTTTTTTTTTTTTCATCTTTTATTATTATTATTCGTTTTAAAACTAAAGCGAAATTGAAATATAATTTTACGGATCAATCTCTTATTAAAGAATCTCTTTGAGTATAGTTTTAATATAAAATTTCTACGTCGATTTTAAATCTTCTTGATGAAAGGAAACTGTACGTTTAATATCATGTTATTTGACATTTTTGTTTTTTTTTTTAAAAAAAAAAAAAGGTAAATGTGTTCTTTATTTTAATTTCGACGCTTTGCATCTTAGGTTGGCTCTGACCTTTTTCCTCGTTAACGTGTCGATAGTTCGAGAATCGCTTTAAACCTTTAGTTCACGCGATCCGAATTTTTTCAAGGTCCGGTTGTATCAAGTTTAAGTGATAAACAATCTCGTTCGTTTAATAATCGGATGAGACTGCTCTTTCTCTCTCTCTCTCAATATAATATACTGCTATATAAAAATATAATTTATTGAAATTTATCTTGAAATTTTATTTTGATAGAACTTTCGAATATCTTTTTCGAAATTTTTATTTGTAATATTGTTTTTAATTTTTACAGAATTTTACAATTTTTGTAGAATTTTCGCGTGCCAATTTTTATCAATGCAGTACCGAAGAGGTTAACAACATGATTTTACTTTACGATATAATACGATATATATATATATTTTTTTATAATGCTGCTTTTTTAAAACCTTGTTTAAAGTACTAATTCGAGGCACTGCAAAAAAATGCGCTTGCTTTTACTGTATGAACTTGTTATGTTTAAAATGACGTAAGAATTATAATTCCCTTATAAATCATATCAAAGTACAATGAATTATTTACTATATAATGAACATTATTAGATATCTATCTCATCACGTGTTTCTTACGTCATTATAAAAATAAAAAATTTATTTCACAAGTATTGTAAATTAGGATGACGCCATAGATGAGTATTTTTTCAATATTTAAAAGAATAGTAATAGTTAATTGCTATAATCCATTTAATTTTGCAAAAAAATAAAATCTTCAAAATTTTTATTTCATCGTTTTTTTTTCCCCTCAAGATTTTTTCATGGACAACATTATTTATTTATACTATTAATCAATATTTTAAAGTGAATAAATCTTCGTGTTTATCTTTAAAAAAAAAAATCTCTTTTTTTTCTGGCGTGCAAATATTAATAAAAACATATTGTTTGACTAAAATGTTGATTTTTTAAAGGAATATACATATATTACAACGACATATATTACGATGCACAACGAATAGATTAGAAATTTGCTCGTTGAATAAAAATGGAGAATGAAGCTGATTCGAACACGTTTTATAAATTTAACACGATTTATCATTATATATAGATATAACTCTGTCAACTTTAATTCCATTTTACGGATCAATGCACAGTAAAATTAAACAACTCAAAGTTGACCCCACCCTTCTAAGACATAATTTTCACTTAGCTTATTAATCAATACATCCACTATTATCCTACCTATCGCTAACGGAACAACAATTTGCAAAAAAAAAAAGAAAAAGAAAAAGGGAAATAAAACCAACAAAATGTTGTCTACAAAGTTTAAAAAAAATTTCTTTAAAATTAATCCTCCCTCGATAAGTATTTCAATAAAACGTTTTAAAAACGTTTTAATAGAAATATTATCTTCGATACATAAGATCCCGTGTCGATTTACATTTTACAGCGGCCACAGGAACATAATCTTTTATAAGAATTGAAAAGAAAAATCGCACCTCACGTGTCACGTTGATCGTCTCTCTTTCTCTCTCTCTCTCTCTCTCTATGAATGTTTGTTATTTCGTTATAACATTTTACGTTTATAGCATGTGTGTATGTGTTGCTTCTCGGTGCATGTACTGTCACACTCAGGCCGCTGGATGCTATGATGAGTTACCGTGACGCTTGTCACACCACTATGCGATGAAAATGAAGTTGCAAGAATGCTACTGTGAAAATAAATCTTCCTATCATGTGTGTTCTGCAAACCCATCGTGCCCGATGGTAAGAGGTGTCACTTTATTATACTTCGAATTTTTTGATTGAACGAAAATTATTAATTACGTAACGTTGTAGCGCAGTATATGTAACACCTTGTAGTCCTTTTTATCACTATCTTCCTTCTTTTACGACATATCATATCGGTATGTACGATCATTGATAGTATTGTCTCATCGATATATCTCGTAGAAATATTTAGTGCATAATTAAATATAATTTTAGTAATATAATTAATTTTCGTTTCAATTTAAATATTAATTGTGTAATATGTGTATCTCGATTTCTTTATTTTATTATATAATTAATATTGATTAATAGTGGAAAATATTTTAGAGAAAAAGAAAAAGTTTGACGTTTTTATTTAAAATAGAGAAAATTCGAAGAATTATTTAATCACTCTATGACAGTGTCTTAATACAAACGATAATAATTATAATACACCGTTTCGAAGCAAAATTATGCACTAAAGTTTCAGAATATCTCACGTTGTTAATCTTAACCGATATTACATAATCCAAAAACCACTATGTGTCGATATCAAATTGATTTAGTTCCGTATACTAGCGCTTCAATAATAGCAGTTATATTACCCTAGTATATATCACATCCGGTGCAAATCGATCCGATCCGGATAACACGTTTGATCCACTCATATCTCCGTACTTACGAATCCCCTAAACGTAAAAAAGCAACTACTTTGAACCAACCCCAACTTGTGAAAGTGTCATAGCTACTCTCTATAGATGCTTTCCTATTACCATTATTACACCATTAATGTTATCTGAGTAATGATTGCCAAGCAAGTATATTATAATATATATACATATATATACATATATCTTGCATCTTTTTTCTTTCTTTTTTTTTTTTTTCTTTTCTTTTTAATGGTAGTACGTACAAAGAAACAATACGATGCATTTATCTTACACCTTGTATATCTATATATATATATACATACGTATATATATATAAGTTATTATCATGATGTGCTGTACACGATGGCTATTACATATAAAATCGAAATTCGATTTTCGGGGGGAGAATGATCCTGAGAACTACAAGAACGATTCACGGTTTGTTTTCCAGCACGAAGCATATCGGAAGAGTTCAGCAGCGGGGATGCAAGGTATCGTGACAACGGCGAACCAGGACCGGGTAGCGCGCACGGACGTGATCCGCGTTCACCGAAGGAGAAAGAAGATAAAGAAAGAGGTGACGAAGGTATTTCAATATATTTCGTGCGGCTCACCGTCCATGCTCGATCTGTTCATCGATCTCGTTTTCCCTTGTCCGCAGAGATGATCAAGGTGTACGACGGCAACAATTCCCTCAGAAGACGGATATTTCGCGTGATCACGGTGCCCCGGCAAGCCACCACCGAACAGGTCCTGACGTCGGCGCTTCGCGCATTTCACATCACGAGAGATCCTAGTACGTGCGATTGTATTCAATTTTAGATCGCGAAATGCAGCGGTTAATATTCGTTTTATTCCAACACGTGTTTGAACAAAGATCTTGGTATCGTGAATTTGGATCTCAATATTTATGTGATGTGTGTTGGATAGTTTGGATGGAGTTTTGTAATTTTATTGTTCTTCTTTTTTTTTTATCGTTGTTAGAAATTTATTTGTTTAGATTTGGATAGAGAATGGAATAATGGTTAACAAGTAAGGCAAGGAAACGCTAAGGAAGGCTTATCTTTTTAGAAGTAAATTTGCACGCATACGTATAGGTTTCGTCAATAACATTTACGTGAACTCAATCTGTCGGATGTATCTATACGCCCACAGTAACAAAACAGTTGACCATTATATTTTACTCCTACGTAAAGATCAAACTGACAACTGCATACTGAATAGTTTTGTATCAATGGAATTGTTCTTCGTTTCATGCTACGTGTTTTTCTCTCTCTCTCTCTCTCTCTTTCTCTATGCGAACTCAATTAAAACAAGATGGAATTCTATTAATTTTAAACTGTGAACAGTAGTTAGAAATATATATATATATATATACATTTTGCTTTTTTTAATTAAACGCTTTTTTTAATTTTTGAATACATTTGATCTATAATTGTTGAACAAACAGTTAAAAATACATTGAAAGTAAATAAATTTGAACTTTATTGTATACTCGTAATATTATGATCTACGCGGAAAGATCGTTTGAAATTTAACATTGGTATCAATATCTTCCTATTATTTGTTTTATGTTTAAGTTTAACGTTATATTGAAATTTGCTTATCGATTCAGGCAACTTTTACCTCACCGACGTGTACGCCACCGATGAAACCGAATTATGCGATCCAAATCCGGTTCTAAACTTGAATCGAAAAGAGGGCAAACGTCCGGCTGTCTTCTTACGGTTCAAGTAAGTTTCCAATCCGAAGAAACTTTCTAACGTTTTTGACGTAATCGAATAGAAGGAAATTTCGATTTCTCAATTCCAGGGATAGCGAAAGCGGAGAGGTACGCGTCTATCCGGGCAAATTGCAGGTGTCAGAGTCGTTCTGTATAGTACCTGTCACAGAGGCGACAACGATCGCGGATTTGATCGAGGAAGCGCTTCAAAAGTTCGGTTTGCAAAATTTTAAATCGGAAGATTACAGATGCAGCGAGATTCTTCTGGATCATGGTGGTAAATTCCTTTTTAATTCGCCCAGAAATTAGAAATGAAATAGAGTTTTATTTTTCTATTTTACAACGATATAGTAAAGTAAATATCGAATTTCCCCAGTCACCGAAAGAGTTTTGTGCCGCGACGAGAAGCCGTGGGAAATCGTGAAGCAGCTTGGCAAAGATTCGATCAGGCAAATGGAATTGATGCGATTTTACCTTCAGCTTAAACAGGATCCCCATGGACCCAATTTAGCTTTGTTCGTGGGAAATTTGCCGCCAAATCTCTCCGAAAGGAGTTACGAAAACATGTTGACCGAATTCTTAGGCAAAGGTGAACATGATAAAATCATATAATATAATGATTGGCAATCAACCTGTGCATAATAACTGGTGAACTGTTTGTAGAAAATAAATTCTCATCTATCGGTCCAATATACTACGAGTACGGCTCGATGGTGATCATTTACGAGGACTCGAACAAGGCTGTTACAGCGTTGTACACGTTAAGAGAATCAAAATACGAGGACAAACATCTTTTAGGTACATTGTCCAACAATCCATAACAATCCTCCAATTATTTCACTTCACGAAGTATTACGCGTCATTTTTATTATTTCTTGATTATACAGTTATGCTGTTACCAAGTATCGAGCCGAGCATGGTGCCTCCAGGTGTGCAACCTTTACTCGTCTTCGTGAACGTGAAATCTGGCGGTTGCCAAGGGCTTCAATTGATCTCCAGCTTTCGAAAACTTTTGAATCCGTATCAGGTGTTCGATCTCGACAATGGAGGTCCGCTTCCTGGGTGTGTAAAAAATTATAATATAAAAATTATAATAATTTTCGTATGACATGTCATGTTCAATCGGTGATATATATATATATA
>NW_006263478.1:814906-817069 GCF_000469605.1 Apis dorsata
ATTACAAAATCTTGGTTTGCGGTGGCGACGGGACAATAGGATGGGTGTTGCAGTGTTTGGATAACGTGGGCCAGGACAGTGAGTGTTCCTCGCCTGCCTGCGCCATTGTTCCCCTTGGTACAGGAAACGATCTTGCCCGTGTCCTGTGCTGGGGTTCCGGTTACACAGGCGACGAGGATCCCCTCAACTTGCTTCGAGACGTGATCGACGCGGAAAAATCCATGTTGGACAGGTGGACAGTGGTGTGTCACACGGAGGAGAAAGAGGACAAGCAATCGTCCACTAATGCGGGAGGTACGTTAATAACGAGTTTTATCGAAATTTAATTGACGAAGGATTAATTTACAACTAAAATAAATATCACCTAGGAGCGGGTGCACCTAGCGAGGACAATACGCAAATATTGGTGATGAACAATTACTTCGGTATTGGCCTCGATGCCGATCTTTGTTTAGACTTTCACAACGCCAGAGAAGAAAATCCAAACAAATTTAAAAGCAGATTGCGTAACAAAGGGGTGTACGTGACCATGGGTTTACGAAAAATGGTAAAACGGAAACCGTGCAAAGATTTGCACAAAGAAATACGACTGGAAGTGGACGGGAGACTCGTCGAATTACCTCAAGTCGAAGGAATAATTATTCTAAACATTTTAAGGTATAGTTAGTATACGATATTGAACCGTAGTTGCGAATTTGTTGATTCAAATTTTGTTTTTTTAATAATCTAGTTGGGGTTCTGGGGCAAATCCTTGGGGACCAGACATCAAGGAAGACCACTTTCAAACACCGAATCACGGGGATGGGATGTTGGAGGTGGTCGGAGTCACGGGTGTTATGCATCTCGGACAAATTCAATCTGGTCTCCGTACAGCGATGAGGATAGCACAGGTAAGTTTCTATTTTATCTTGAAATTATAGAATTTAATAATAATAAATAATGCAAATTAAAAAATGATATATATATTGTCAAACATTTCCACAGGGTGGACATATAAAAATTCATTTGTACTCCGACATACCAGTACAAGTGGACGGAGAACCATGGATCCAGAGTCCGGGGGATATCGTAGTTTTGAAATCGGCACTGACGGTAATCTTCTCATAGATATTCAAAATGGCCCCATAATTCTATCGAAATGGACAAACAGAGTGGATTTAATTAAGTTTGAAAAATAAAAAAAGGGTTTCCATTCTTCTTACGTACGCGATTCTTTTCGTAAAAAATGTGTTTTCAAACTTATTTTGCTCACCGATTCACACAGACATATAAATAAAATATATATCTTTTAATTTGGAGAAAGCTGAGATACAACTTCTATTTTTTTTACGATTTGACATTTAGAAACACCTACACGAGAAATAATAATCACTTTTTATCGTGAATATAAAACTATAAATTATTTGTTCTCTCTTCAAATATACATATCAATATCATAAGGCCATAACATTTCCTCAAAGTTCAAATCTATCTCATAAGTATTCCATTTATCTTAACATTTTTTTAACATTTCAAATTGCTATAAATTAAAAAATTATTCGATATAATTAAAATTACCAATCTTCTGCTCCAAATGCTATCCTATATATCGCATTTATACGTGTCAAGCAATTGTCGAGTCTTGCAAAATTTTAAGAAATAAAGGAATAAGTGAATTTATTTGAACGCTACTACGAAAGATCATATTCCTCGATGACTTCTTAATTAATTAATTAAACTTCTTGCCAATTTTCCACAATATATCATCTAAAAAAAAAAAAAAAAATCCACTCTGTTGAATTTCGCATAGTACGATGAGGTTACCTATCTCTTTGTCGCACGTTGACTTCCCGCAGGATCTTGCATCTTTACTTGCACTATTTGCTAGATCTAACTTGCCATGAGCGCTCTACGCAGACACCATAAGAGCGTGATCCAACCGCTGGTGTCCGATCGGCGCATGCATCCCCCTCCCTTAATCGCACACAAAACTAATGTCTCCTTGTTCCTTTGTTCGCTCCAGGCAACCATGTTGAAGAAAAATAAGATCAAGCGTCGGAATACCGAACCTTCGATTCCACCCGCTAATGGGGTGGGGGGCAAGAGCACGGACGAGTGTAGCAACAAAAGCTAGAAGCCGCAGTTTCCGCGCTCCTATAAAAAAAAAAAAAAAAAAAAAAAAAA
>NW_006263478.1:817242-820498 GCF_000469605.1 Apis dorsata
GGCTCCACCTCGTATCGTGATATCCTGTTACGGTACAGGGGAGTTTCGGTGCGATCGATACGAGAGAGAACGCATACACACACACGCGCACATACATACATACTTACACGTACACGTACACGTACTCCCCCCTGTGTAGTAAAATTCCATTCGATGTTTCCGCCGCATGTAGCTCTCTGTGCCAATATTGTCGGTGTATATGAATGATCGATAAATTTTTGGACAACAATCAAGCTGGCTTTTCGAAGAAGATCCGGTTCTTCCAAGGTCTTCGAGTCTCGACATTTTCGAGATGTTAATACGATTGAACGTGAGATTGTTTGGATATTTAATTTTGGATTATATTGGACTAACCCGAAGGTTATTAAGTTTTCCAGCATTTTTGAATAATTTAAAATTTTGAGTGATTTTGTTTGTTTTTTTTTCCCCCCAAAAAAGTTGGAAAAGTTTTACATAATTTTTTTAAAAATATGTTTGCTAAACGCATGAATATTAATATCGTTTTTTACGATCGAGATGATAATTTTTAAGAAAGAGAAAAATTTCGTTTTAAAAATATTAAACTAAAGATTTGATATTACTTAAATTTTAAATTTTTTGTCCGAGAATTTATCATGTTATGATCATATCTAAATGCTCAGCGCAATTCAAGCTTGTCGTAAAACAGTGTTGTGAAAAATTGAAGGTTCGAGAAATTTTTGTCAATATTTTGCAAATATTGTATAATAAGCAGTGACAATCATTCTGTATTTTGAAACAAAATGAAAAGAAAATATAAATATATATATATATATTCTGATAATTTTATAAAACCTACGTTTTCACAACACTAAATGGTTCAATTATTATGCCTATTTTCTCAAATGGTGTTTTCCAGCTTCAGAAATTAACTCTCGAAGGATCTTATTTCTTAATGTTCGAGATAATTAAATAATCTTCAAAAGATTTTCAAATTTTTACTTTTGTTCTATTTAACGAATTTTGAAGTTGTCACTATAAAATTCATATAAATTCTATTTCATGATTTTAAAATTCCAATATCCAAATTCCAATAGCATCGATCCTTTGAGCGTTAATCGATCCTTCGTTTCATTCTTGTTATGGAAAATCTATTTATCTGAATTTCGTTTCTTGAAATTTAGAATAAATCGTAAGAAATTGTGTGAAAATATTTTTTTATCAGTAAAACGATGAACTCTTGATTATCTACTATATTAAATCGCATATTAGCGGTTTGAAAATAATTAACTTTTTTTTAATTATTAAATGTTATACTATTTCAGAAAAAAATTGTAGATACAAACGTTATCTTCATTCCTCTATGGATCCAGATAAATAGAATTCTATCGTATTCGCTAGAAGTGTGCAGAATTTTGAAACGATGAGCTCGGAAAAATTCGTGCAGGATTCGTGTTCTCGTACTAATTTCAGGATCCGATTCGACGCACATTCGTCACCGAGAATTCGACATCGGTTCAGTTCGGCAATACTCGGAGGCGATCGATTTGGAACACGTTGCCATCTTATTTAAACCGTTTAACTTCGAGAACTTTTTCCAATGATTCCAACCAATACGAAATATATCGTTTGATCATTTTAAATTTAAAGTTCGCGTTTCTGAATAACGCGTGACAATCCTGCATACTTCTAGCATTCGATCAATTTACTTATGCAATTTATTTATTTTTCTCTCTCTCTGTGTTATCCTTGGCGAGTGTTCTGGCTGTGTTAACCGATCCGCGTGTCGTTTCACTTTGGTCACTTGGCATTGACGTTGCAATCTGTATTTGCTCCTTTGTGCGCGCTCCTTGTGATCCTGTCCCTTCTTAGGCCACGATGCTGAAGAAGACCAAGGGTAAAATGAAACGGCGTAACACAGAGTCCAGCATGCAGCTGGCGCTTCAGGCAGCAGCCTCGAACGATCCGGAGCCTGAACTCTTCTGAGTGTCCGAATATAGAGTCCCGTGCAAGCGGATGGATGTCACGACACGAGTATTATCACGTATTTGCACGCATAAGTGGCACGGTTGTAGCACAACACGCAACAAACGAAATCGGCCTCGAAATTCGTCTGTCTGACCACGGTCACGCGCTGTACGAACTTGTTATTTCTAGTAAGCACAAAGAACGGAAAAAAAGAAAAAAAAAAAAAAAAGAAAGGCGAGAAAGAGAAGGATCATACACACGAATAATATACCACAACACTGATATACGATGCATATACATACACAAGTGAGTACAATTTCTCTTTGATGAATAAAAAAAAAAAAAACGCAAGCGGGAGCTCCTTTAGGAAATATAATAAAGAAGAAAAGTGCGAACCTGATGATTTTACTTACCACACACGAAGCTCTCCGTGATCGCTAAAGAATCCAGAAGAATGGAGAAATGGAGGAAAAAGAAAAAAAAAAAAAAGAAAAAAAGAGGACAACCAGGACAAACGCTCGTCTATGTGGACACACATCATTATAAACTCAAAGATAATCTTTAATGTCCTTTTTCCGAGTTGCTAGGATGAAAACAACTAGATCTCATTTTTAAATGTTAATAATCATTAATTGTAGCATTGTACGTAGCTTTGATCGATATTTTTTTAGTAAAACGATAAAACAAAAGAGAGAGGAGGATTAAGAGAGAAGAGAGAATGCATGAGCGAGAGAGAGAGAGAGAGAGAGAGAGAGAGAGATTTTATGTATGTTGAGTATGTAAGGGAAAAAGAAAGAAAGAGAGGGAGAGAAAGAGAAAAATGAAGCGAGTCAGAAAGAGTGAAAGGAGTGTTATACATGATAGGATAATTAAAAATCACGTTACCAAAAACAGCAGCAGTATTGAAACAAGTTTCTCCCCCGTTTAATTCGCTTGACAGCCATATTTGCGCATTTACGTTGTATAGTTCGTTATTTAGTCTCGGAAATGCGATCGAAAGAAATGAAAAAAACGTAATTGTACATGACATTTCGTATTGGTATTTTACTAATTTACAGTAAGTATCATGATACGAATCCCGTAATCACGAATATCGAATACATACAAGATCAGTTGTTATCTATTAATATAATATATATATATTAAAAAAAAATATAAATATATATATATATATAAAATATTTATGATTATAAATATTAATATATTTACAAAAGAGTAATGTATTAGTATTACAGTTTTAAGTTGTGATAACTGTTGTGCGTCTGACTGCTGGGCAGTCTGGAATTTATAAGAAAAAAAAAAAAAAAAAAAAAAAAAAAAAAAAAAAAAA
>NW_006263478.1:820556-824184 GCF_000469605.1 Apis dorsata
ACGAGATAATAAAATAAAATCGAAAAGAGGGAGAAGAGAGGGTAGAAAGTGGGATGAATGGTGAACGAGGAGGATGGAAAAGAGAGCGTGGAAAACAAAAGAAAATTAATCTGGAATAAGAAAAAAAAAAAAAATAGTTAAATGTGACGCGTTTCCGGTAGAGTTTAAATTGGCGGCTGAACGTTTTGCCAACTCGTCTCGATGACGATCTCACACGATCTCACGATCCCCCACTTGATGGGATTCGTGCTTCGTAACAAAATATTTCATACGAAAAATTCGTCGGTAAATGAAAGAGAAGGAAGGTCGGTGGCGACTTGGCAACGTTCTCACTTCATGGCTCTGGCAAAAATGTTCTCTGTCCAATCGAAAGAATCAATTTTACCGGAGCCACAGGGATAGGCAAACACTACATTCCACTGAAACGTGGTTGCGATAAGCAAAGATGGACACACATGTACATTTCTAAACTATGCCAAAAAAAAAAAACAAGGAACTTCTAACGTGCTAACACTTTCAACGCTGTTTGGACACCTCTCGATATGCAGGGTTGATTCTCTGGTGGTAGAAGAGAAGAAGAAGAAGAAGAAAAAGAAGAAAAAAAAAAAAAAAGAAAAACGTGAGACACATACAGGATCGGGAAGATCGTCTATAGGAATCGTCGGTGATTTTCGGCAACGATTCGTATATACGAAGAGAGAAAGTGATTTTTGAAGAGCGGCTGATTCGATCGGGAACGAAGTGATTAATCGTACGCATCGTTCCGATTAATACGTCGTGGATCGTGTTCATATTGGACCCTTAGTTGGCATCAATTCGATTAAGAGACAATTCCGGTGCCAAACAGTTGTACATAATACTGTAAATGTAGGAGTAAAAATGGTAACAATAAGAAAAAAAAGACAAAAAAAAAAAAAACAGAAAAAAACAAGATACAAAACAAACAAATCGTTATTCTGAGCGTCAGAGAAAGAATAGAAACCAGGTGCTGTTTGTTACATGCCGGACATTCTAGATGAACGATCGTCCCTGTTTAGGAGTTATACCGATTTTTTGGGGGAAACGAAACAGAAAAAAAAAAAAAAAATAGAAAGAAAAGAGGAGAATAAAAAAACGTGTCGCGTGCGTTCCGATCGATCGAAAGTTAAAAAAAAAAAAGTCGACCGAAATTCGACGATGCGTTTCGCGCGCGAACCGTCGTAAAAAAAAAATGTATGGAAACGTGTCAAATAGGAGTAGATGTGCGCGAGGGTCTTTTAATTTTTGCGTTTTACGAGACGAGACGCTTGTAGAAATACGCTCCTGCATCTCTTTAGCTACTTTGTAGAATCTTTCCTTCCTCCTCCTCCTCCTCTTCCTCCTCCTCCTCCTCTTCCTCCTCCTCCTCCTCCTTCTTCCTCTCCCTCTTCCCCTCCCCGAGTGTCTTCTCAAACGAGGTATCCGATCGCGCGGAAAAAAAAGAAAAAAAAAAAAAGAAACATTTCGCCAGAGCAGAAGCAAAATTTTCCCTTCAACGGGAGGCCGGCCATTTCCCGGATGATTGGACCTTGGCCTCCCGTTTCGAACAAAATGGATCCCAACAACCTGCCAACGATACATGGGCTCAGTCGTTCGTGCTCGGCATCCGGCTCGCGAGCACGAACGACGTATCGGCGGCCGCCTGGAACCGCCCCTACATTTGTTAATCTGACCAAAAAAAAAAAGGAAAAAAAAAATAAAAAGCTCTAGGGTATTCGCCGTTGCTATAAACCAAAAAAAAAAAAAAAATAGAGGAACCACACATTAAGCTATGAACAATCTACGTATAATGAATGTATGTGCTATGGAAAACAAAAAAAAAAAATGCTAGCTGTTACGACTGAATTCGTTTTCCTGTCCTTTCGACACACGTGACACTTATACAGATACATATACACGAAACACATGTACACATATATAAAAGGAACGCGCGCACACACATACACATATATAAAGAGCATATACATCAATATGGAAGTCTGTGCGATCTATTTTTTTGTCACCTATCAGAATTCGATGCGAATTAAGAAAACGATACACACAGATAACATACATGTACACGTACACAGACAGAATACAATACCTTCCTCCGTTTATATTGTATTTGTAGAATATAAATTTTGCCGAAGACGCGGTTCCGTAAATTATTTTCCATCGATTTCGAACGAAAGAGCGAGAGCGTATTGTAATCACACCGGGGATCGGATGATGACACGTTTTTAGGGATGATTATTATTTTCATTACGAGTATATAATATGTTTCGTTTTCTTTTTTTTTTTTTTTTCGTCCCCATGTTCCAAATCGTACACACGCCTGTATTACCGTTGTAAGCTCGAAAGGACACATGTTGTGTGTGATCGAATAATAGAGATCCGTTGTGTAACATACATTGTACATACATTGTCGATGTATCACGCGCACGCTGGTGTGGTATACCGAAAAAAAAAAAAAAAAAAAAAAAAAACGAGAATTGTTACCGAGTTTACGATCCTTATGTTTCTCTCCTGATTGTATTGTTTCAGACGTGCTCGACTTGCACGCGTTAATTTATATCCGCGAGGTGGGCGAGGTTTTTGGTTTCAATCTTGTCTTGGCGTGTATATTACGGAAAGAGTGGAATATTACATAAATTAATGTACACATTACTTGTCGACTTTTTTTGATTGTGACTTTTTACAAATTCCATCTCATTGTTCTCCGTTTTTCTGTAAGTCGATTTTGTGCGTGAACGCGCCACCCTCTCCCCTTGTCCTTTATTCCATTTTTACGTTTGTTCAATTGTGTAATTGATAATACAAGTTGCGGTGTAAACTTAATGGTAATTGAAAGAAAGACAATTTCTTGTTCGAAGTAGATTGAAAGTATGGAAACCGTTTATTTTTAAAATTGAAAAGAACATTTGAATAGAGGATAATTCTGGAAATATGAACCAGACTTTTATGAAATTATACTTTAATATTTTAAAAGTGTTGAATATCGAATTTCCTTACTAGTTTGAATAGTTGATTGATTATCTTATCTACCTACTATTATTACATTATTCTGCCTTTATAAGTAGCAATAGAAAAAGAAATTATATTATATTGATTTCAAAATCACCATTCTAAGATAGAAGCTAATATAGCTAAAATTTATTTTATATAGAATGATATAAAAGTATTTTTAAAGAAAATCGATAATTCTTATAACCATGCAGAAAGTGATTATTTATACTGTAAATGGAAATATCAATTTTTATTAAATTTTTTACAAAAATATAAAAATCGCACGGTTCAGTTACAATTTTATAGTTATTTTATAGTACGAGAATTTGTTATCATATCTCATACTTTCGATTTACCTTCGTATGAAGAGTAATCTTTAAGTAGCACCGACTATGTTCTTTATAATATATTTGACACAGATTTCTTGATCTTTAAATTTGATAAAATACGTGTAAATGATAATTATTAATATTTATTTTTAATGTTCGATTCCGTAGGAAAGAAAAAAAAAATTGTAAATTACAAACGATATAATTTCACGTGAAAAAATCATTATTTCTATGAATATTTCATGATTGTCAATTAACGAGAAAATTACAATAGTTATAATGAAAAAAAAAAAAAA
>NW_006263478.1:824444-854499 GCF_000469605.1 Apis dorsata
TGTCTGTCAATTATAAATCATAATAATAATATAATAATGGTAATAATAAAAGTCGGTGTTGATTGAATACGTACTACTATATTAATGGAAAATTAATGTTTTATCAAAGTGTAGATTGCAATTTATGTTGCTTCGTATATATTATTTCGATTTACGGAGTCTATGGTATGTGTCAAGCACAGCAACACATCTTTGGTTTATGCATACAGGATTTTTTTAAAATCTAGATCAAAGAGAACCGAAGAATAAGCAAATCGAATCAATGCAGCACGATATTTAGAAGCTATAAGGTAAGTTTTTGTAGACAAATTGGTATCATGCGTCATCTAAAAATTATTGAGGAAATCACGGACAGAATAATCAAGAAAAATATCAAGATAAAATGTTGTGGACGTCATATAATGCTATTCAATTATTATAATAAATGTATGTACATATATATATATATAAACGAGAAAAAGAATTTTTGAAACGATTAAATTACTAATCATTAAATTACTAAAATAATTTATTCTTCTTAAATTAAAAAGATAATATAGCATAATTTGAGAAATATTAATTTATTATATAAATTCAAATTTTTTTATTGTTTTAAATAATAATATCTATTTTATATTAGGGAAAAAGGATTAAAACATAATTTTTTGACATATCATTAATTTGTTTAATATAGATTAAATATCCCTCTATAATTATATATTTTTGTAATTATATATTGGCACATCCAAACAATACATAGTTTAAATCAATTCATCAATTAACATATTACATATTTGCTTATTACATCTAGATCTTCGCAAAAATATATTTATCAAATATTTGTTTGAATGAAAAAAGTATTTTTGCTAATATTATCGATTACACAATACAAATATCACATAAGTCACAAGCATAATATTGCTTTGAACAAGAAATCTTGCGATATTAGAATTATTTCGATTATTTAAAATTTTATTAGATGTGTATATTATAACATTTGATTATATTAAATATAATAATCTAAATTCGTCGTTAGGAATTAATTTCTTTGGTCAGTTTTAGAAATTTTTTCTTGTTTGAAAGTTAAACACTTTTAAACAATGATTTGGTATTATAAATATACAATTTTCTTTGTTTTTTAATTTTTTTAACACAAAAATATATTGGAATGTTTTTCATTATAATAAAATATATTAATTTTATTAGAGAATCTTCAAAATAGATTTTATGTATTAAGTTTTGCATTATGATAAGATATAAATAATATTATATAAATTATAAAAATTATATAAATTACTTTCTATTTGCACAAAAGTTATCCATAATTAAAACATAGCTATTGTCAAAATAATGACAAATAAAAATGTTCTATGAAATTTTTATCATAAAAGAAAAAAAAAAATATTAAATTTTCCAAATAAATGAATGTATTAAATATATTTTATATATTTTTAATTGCTAATTTTAATATTTTTAAATCATTTAATTTAAATCAATCAAATTTATCAAATATAATTGGTTTTTAAATACTATTTCGTATTATATAAAGAAATAAATCATTTGTATTTAGAAATAAAATATATATAGTTAATTTCTACATAACTAACATAAGCTCATAATTTGTTTCTTTTTTTATACAAAAATCAAAATTATTAACAATAAAATAATGAAATCTTCAAAATCATTATATATTATTTTTTAAGAATGTTAAAATTATTATAAATAGAAAATAACATAGCCTCATATAATAAAATTGATATGAAGTTTGATACTTGCATAATCATTAATCACATAAAGCACAAAAGTTATCATTTTTTTATTAAAATGATATCTCCATGAATAAAGCAGAAAAATATATTTGCAAAATTTTCAATATTTGACAAACAAATAAAAATATTATTCGTATATTTTGAACTTAGATAAAATAGATATATAAAAGACAACAACAAATGACTATGCATTCAAAAGATCATCATCGCTATCAGTTTGACACTGCGTGGCATCAACATCGAGCAGAAGACGAGCTTCTTCCGTAGTATCAACCTAAAATACATAATAAATATTAATTTTAATTTTATAATTCAATTAAAATTTTTTAACGATAATAATAATTGATAACATTTGAATAATAATGATTGAGTAGATTTTATAAATAAAAATTATTCTAAATAACTATTATATAACTATTATAAATAATTATTCTAAATAAAATTATTCTAAATATGAATCTTTTTCAAGTAATGTACTCTAATAATGTAATGTATATGTACATTCGAACATTTAAGTTATTTAAATAATTTTCCTTATATAACTATTAATTATGTAAATTAGAGGTGTATCAAATACATGAATATGAAAAGGAAAAATTAGAAATACTAAGAAATATATCAAGGATATAGGCATATGATAAATTTCTGGAATTTATGGAAATAAATTATTAAGAAACAAATAAATTTCTGAATAAGATACGGATATACAATGTATATGTGTTCAAACGAAATGGAAAAAAAAATATAATTTTTCCATAAAACATACTCTGCAATATTGAACACGACTATTGCCTCTTCTCGAAGAAAATGGATTGATACATAAGCGCAAACACGCTCTTTTATCTGGATTTCGAAAATAAAATAGTGCTATTATTAAAGCAATAACACTCAATACGATGACTGCCACAATACCAGCTGAAACAGATGAATAACATTTAATAATATTTTTATTATTATTATCATTTATGTTTTACAATTCGAGGAATGCGTACCAACCAAGCGTTAAAAACAAAATGTTTAGCAAATTTAATTTTATCTATCTTTTCTTTTAATTTACTTCCTCTATGATTCTGTTATTCTTTCAATCTCCTTATATGAATGAATTTTATTAATTCCATTAAATGTATAGAAAGTATTTTTATATTATTAAAAAAAAAATAATTATTTCCTATTTGTACTCACTATGACTAGGAGAAAAGTTTTGAACATCGTATGCATTTGAAGGAATTGTGGGTTGCTGAGAATTCGATTGGCAAGCACATGTGACATTTGTGTACCATTCAAATTTTGCACTGCATTCCGATTCCTATATTAAAAAGAAAAAGTCATCAATAAAATAAAATATATATATATTAAAGGTTCTTATTTCACGTGAATTTAATTTAATTTCTAGCTTTAAGATATAAATTTAAAAATATACAATTTTGCAATAAATAAATAATAATTAATTAATTTTTAATATATAGTTTGTATAGTTTGTATAGTAGTAGTAAGCATTAGGAACTGTATAATCAAAAATAATAATATCTCTTCTCTATTCTTATGTGTTCTCCTTGTTAATGTTCTCCTTGTTTGTATGAAATATAAATATCAAATATTTCCTTATACATTCTATTACTATTGCTAATAACAAATTGGAACTTCCAGCATCCAAACGCGAGATGAAATTAATTAAAATTTTTTGATCATCTATTTTATCAAAAAAATTTGTAAGTTTAAATTTAAAAAAAAGAATGTAAATTATTATATGTTATAATAAGTTTAAAATAGGTTTAAGCAAGAATATATAAACAGAAATAATAAAGAAACGGATTAATTTTTGTGTTTTTAATTTATATCACATATAATAATAATAATTTATATCACAATGTATACTTTATGTACATTTTTGTTTTATCGTGTAAATATTTTAAATATCATAATTAAATTTTAAAAAATTAAAATAAGTTTGGTTTCTGTAAATATGATAGTATAATAAATAAACACATAAAAGATATGTAAAACAATATGTAGACAAATATATTAAAATAAAAATTATTAAAAACTACAGTAACTTTTTTATCTAACTGATATGAATATGGTTTTACATTCGGATTAGAAAAGATTTGTACAATAGTTTATCCTATACCTAGAGTATATAGAGGGAAATTCCCAAATTTTATTACCGATTAGTCTCTTAAGTCTCTCCCATAACGAGAGAAGTAATTAAGAGGAAATTATATAATACATATTTCAGAAATTTCAAATATAATATAAAAGAAAATATATTCGAGAATTTTAAGTAAAAGAAACTATTATTTAAACCTGAAATACCAATGTTGAAATGCAAATGAATAATTACAATTTTAAATTAAAATTATTATTAATATTAATTCATTTTTTAAAATTATGAAAAAGATAAATCTATAAAATAAATTTCAAAAATTCTCATTAGATATTCAAAGAAATATTAATATTATCCTTTTCTTTACATAAAATATTACAATGACAATGAATATGTTAAAAAAAAATAATATATATAAAAAATTATATATATAATAAAATTAATAAGAAAAAAATTATTGCATCAATAACATAGCATAGTAAAAGTTGATCAAATTTTTTTGTTACTAATAGAGAAAAGTTATTCAAATGCCTGCATTTCGAGGCACGTGGTAAGGACCGACGAAAAGAGCGGAAACGGAAATAGTAATACAGCACCGTAATGCACATCTGGTTACCCTTATGAAATCATCTTGAGATTTTTCAAGGGACATGCTATTCTAAATAGGAAATACTTTTCACAGTGAAGAGAGCTACCATGGAAAAAACTGACTGCTTTCGGAAGTGTATTATTCTAGAACCTAGGCCATGTGGTGACCAGAAATATCGTGTCACATCTGGACACTTGAATGCTCGTGTCTTGTACTTTCGAATTTATTGTTATGTCGGAAGAGAAAAGGGTGAAAAACCTTTCTTCAGGTAATCCCGTTTTTATTGTTTATTTAAAATTTGATTGACATGCATATGTATACACATTTTAATGTTTTATAAGACAAACCTGAATAGAGAAATTTTTTTTTTCTTATGATTTTATTATTTATTTTCATAAAAATCTGAAAAATATTTTATTTTTCAAATTTTCTTTTTCTATTTTATTTTAATAATTTCAAAAAATAAATTAATCATTTACTTCTATAAAATAATTAGGAAATTTCTATAAAATAATATAAACAATTATTGTATTTAAAATTACTTTGTAAAATTTTAAATTATAAAAATAATAAATTGAAAATTAATTTGTCGTATAAAACAAATTCTTTTACTAGATATAATCACGTACACGTGTCAATAAAATGGTCTAATAGAGTTTCATATTTAATAATGAAAAAGATATCATACTCTCTTGAATTACTATCTTTTATAAATCCATCATGTCATGTCGCTTTAGTGGGTTGTGTGCAAAAAATTATCGAGAAATAAATAGATATGTATGTAGAAGAATCAAATTTTTCAAGAAATTGCGCACAATTTTAACATACTTTAATAATAACTTTCATAAAATAATAAACATAAAACAGTAATTAAAATATATAGTTAAATCATTTGATGTTTTATGATTTTAACGATTATAAAAAAAACAATAAATAATACGATATTAAATTGTTTTTACAATAATCAAGATTGAAGATTCTTAAGTATCTTGATTCTTGTACCTTACTTTCTTTGATAAACATTAATGAAAAATACCAGAAGGAACACGTGTTCAGTAAAATATCTAAGTCTTAAAATATAAAGCCTTTTGAAAAGAATTAGGCTTCTGGTCTGGTAGAGAAGATGCTTTTGCTACAGGCCTCTAAGATCTATTTTATATTTATTTATTAGATCGGTGAAAACGTAGAATTCGAAAGATTAATCTGCACAGGAAAATTTTTCAACTAAAATTACACCTAAAAATATATATTTCAAAATTGAAAAAATATAAATACTGTGTAAAATAAAATTTCATATTTTAATGTTTAAATAAGCATATTTGACATAACCTTTTGGTAATTCCACATTTTATTAAAATATTATAAATATATTTCATCAGATTTGACAAATAGTGATTACATATTCTTTGAATTAAGAAAAAAATGTATAGAAAAAAATATGTAATCTAATTTATGTATTTTCCATTGAATAATAGTATAATAAAAAAGATAATAGATATACACTTTCTTTTCCTGATGAGACATATTATTTATTAAAACACATAAATTAATTGAAATATGTAAAATCCCAAATTCCAATAAAAATCAAGAATGTTATTTATTTTTCAGAAAATAATTAAATTAGAAATAATTATTCCACTATCTTCGAATTCAATACCGTAAGCAAAGGAGACATTTTTTTATAACCTTAATAACATGATTTAAAATTGTAAATATTTATAATATATATATATCTATAACAGTTATTCTTTGTATATAGAATGGCATATTAAATATGAATTATCTTTTATTTCCTCTTTGATAAACTTATGATAATAATTTTTATTAGGATTTTATGTTTTTTTATGAAAATTTCGTAAAAGGATCTTCCCCCACCATGTTTAGCGGTAAACTAGCATTTATCGGACCGTTTATCCTACCATCAGTTTTCTCATTGGATCGTGGTCGTGGCAGATCACGTGGTTTTGTTTCGTCATTCCGTTCAGACTCACGATAGCATGCAAGCGTATAAGGAATCGACAGTTTTTGTTGAACCGTTTCAGTGAACGTTGCATTTATGAATTTTTATCAATTTTAAAATAATTAGAAGTTTTTCTTTGCAATTTACAATAATGTTTCGATTATTACAATCGAATCAAACGAAATTTATTATCGAATGATCGTGATTGTGAAATACGCAGTGTGTTCACGTGATTGAATAATTCTGGCAAAAAAACAAATAGTGACAACGAATGATTGCAACGAATAATCCTTCACATTGAATCTGGTAAACAAATTTTTTACAACAATAAATCTATAATTTTAAATAATACTGTGTACACGATACAATACAATTATCATTATCAAAATCGATTTGCATGTATCGATCTGTTGTTAGTGAGCGAATTCATTATGTTCATTTTAAATACAAATAAAGAATAAAAATAATTATTCCCTTGAAAATGTAAATAGGAATATGTGAATAATTACAAATTAATTACTTTTTACTATTTTACTTATATATATAATATATATAAAACATAAAATATTTGATTGCAATAAATAAATTATTCGTTCTCTTTTTTATTATTTTTGTGATTATAAAATAATAGAGATACGATATTTGATTATGAATTTATATTTTCCATAGCGTGACGTAATTTAGAAGTTTGTTTCTTATGAATGGTTTTCCAGGAAATAATTAACTTTTGTTTTATAATACTATACTTTTTCCTTTTCGTGTCGATCGTTCGATTATTCTTAATCTTAATCTTTTAGAATATTATGTATTATTTCTAAAGAAAGTAATAATAAATTAATAAATTATTAGTTTGATCTTCTATCTGTACGAAATTTATTTTTTATTGATATACTATATATAATAAACAAATATTATATCTACATTTCGTTTTGAAAGTTTGATATGATTTTGCTTATTATTGAAAAGTTTTCATTCATGTAATTAAATAACTAAAATTTATATATATTTTTAATGATAGTGCATTTTACAATTTACTTTTCAACAATTAGATATAACATTTTTATTTTTTATTATTTCTTATTTTTTTATTTTAGTAGCAGCTAATTAACTATAATTTTTTCAAAGAATGATTTTTTGATTGAACAAGATATAATTAAGATTATGATTTATTAACTACATATATGATATAAAACATTCGTGTATAAAAATAAATGATAAATTTAAAATTAATCTAATATACAATATATACGTAACTGATTCTTATATTGATGTACATTCAAAGTCAATATTCACATTTTTCGCGAAGATGTAATAATCAATTTGAAATTTATATTTATCATATTTATTAGAATATTTTTTATTTATAATTTTTTTTATATAATTGATAAATTTATAATTAATAATTTAATTAATTAAATTAATTAATAATTTGAGTATATAATATTATATAATTTGCAATTGATCACTTGTTAAATAAAAATTAAATAAAAATTGAAATATTTTAGAAAAACAAATTTTATAAAAAATGACAAATAAAAAAAATGAATAAATATATTTAATATTATTTTTAAAATTTCATTATTAAAATTTATACAAATTGAATAAGATTATTATTATCAAATAAATTATACTGCCTCAAAACGAAAATCTTAATTATCATTTGTAAATTGCTATAATAGATTTTATAATTAATAAATCATCAAACTGAATTAATAAAATATTTTGTTTTGAATTGTATCACTTAAAGAGATTGCGACAATGTTTCATTTCTTTTTCTTTCGTTTTTTAAATGACTTATACTGTTTTGCATTTATGAACTTTAGTAAAAAGATAAGATACATTATCTTAAAAAAAATTAATCTTATTGCATATATTTTCAAATATAGAAAAACAAAGTATAACTGCCATAATAAATTATTATAAATGCAATTAATTTAAATAATTAAGAGTGATTGGAAAATGCCTAATTTTTTAGTTAAAAAAAATAATATTTATATATATTTGAATCACATTTTAATATTTATTATTATAATGTATTATTTTCATATTCAAAATGATTTAAATTTTGTGTTTAAAAGTAGAATTTTTTTTCATAATTTCAATATTTTTTTTATTCTCTAATTAAGTATATCTAATGAATATTTAATATTTAATAAATAATAATGAATTTTTCTTCAGAAGATTCAGAAAAAATATATAATCATTTACATCATACATATTTTTTGCAACTAAGACATCAAAAGAAATTCAAAAATTACTAGATCAATGGAGCATCATTATCAGTATATAATAATGAATATTATGTTTAATTAAAATATCTCATCAATAAAAAACATCATTTTTTTCTATAGATTAAATAAATTCAATCTCTATGTTAAATACATATAATGTGTAATATGTTAAATACATACATGTTAATATTCTATTTAAAGATTAAAAAATTGATATTCATGATGGTCATTCCTTATTCTTTTACGAAGAAAATCTTTTTTTTCTTTCTTTCAGTATATAAGTAAATATAGCAAACTTCAACGAATTTCACATAGTAAGAAATAAAAGAGAATGTAAATTGTCCTTGATATATAGCTAAATCAACATATGTCTTTACCACTTGTGTATATCACAAATGTGCAATAAGATTGACAATTCGCATTTCTATTTAATAGATTTGAACGATTAGTTTTGATTAGTTCCTTCCTAATCGAAGTTTATTATTAATTCAAAGATTCATAGATTATGACAATATTTCAAAATCAATTGAAAAAAAGAATTTTATTTATCCTTATTAAATATTTTATTTCTTAAGATTTTTCATAAGTATTTGATTTTTTAAGTATTTAAACAGAAAATATTATATTAGAAATAGTTTCTTTACCAAAATTACATTATTATATCACTAATAAATCATTATTAAATATAATATTATCAAATATAACACTAAAATATTAATATACTTGAAAAAAAGAATTAATTTTCTGAAATAATAAAACGACATGGAATTTGTGAGTTAATATCTTCGTTATTAGAGATATGAATGAGTTCAAACACCGTATAATTATCCTACTTATAATCTATAATCGCATTATGTAACATATCAATAAGTCAAAAATTTGATTTCAAATCTTTTGATGGTCATGGTTATGTAAATATATTTTTTATAGTGCCGTGTCATGTCACTTGCGTAAAATAACGAAATATTTAATCTGTAGTACTACGTATCAGATATTTTCGAATTTGATACGATTTTTAATAATAAAAACATATCGATTGAATCATGAATAAAAATCTTTTCGCAGTTTTCTGCAATATTTCTTGTCTGCTGTTCAAACTTAATGGATACTAAGTGTATATACAGTATTAAGTTTCAAAAATATTTTATCGATATATAATACTTAAAACTATGTCATTAAGAAAATTATGCCATTAAGAAAATCTAAAAATCACATTTATATTTGAATAACCACTAATTTTATTTATCGAAATGTAATGACTAATGTACTAATTAGTCTTATGTTTCTAAAAATATATTAATTATCTATTTTAAATTTTCAACAATAATAATTTTCTAAATAACTCAAATTTTCATTAAAATTAAAAACGATCATTATTTATTATTAAATTCTTGTGTAAATGTTGTTATATTAATTTCATAAAAAAAAAAAATAACGTATCATTTATTTCCAAGTATTCATCACTACTTTTATTATGTTTTCTTTTCTTAAAGATAATATTTGCAGTAGCAGAATCGCGCAGATTTTTAGCTCTAAATTAATAAAATAATTAGTGTAATATATTTATCAAATTTTTTAATATTAATAAAATATTATTAACTATATTAACTATATTATAGTATATATAGTATTATAGTAATTATAACATTTAATACTTTTCAAATAAGAAAAAATTGATCATTATATTATAATTATATTATTATAATTTTTTAATGACTAAAAAGGTTTCTTATTTATTTTTCTTAAATATACATATAATATATATATAAATTTATCAAAAAATATAAAAAAGTTACGAAATTAATACGAATCATTTTTATATCGATCTGTAATTGTCTCTTTTATCTATAGAAATATCGAAAGATTCTAAATTAAATTTTAAAAAGAAATAGATCTATTACATTTATATAATATGATTTGATTTTTTATCACTTATATAACAATGTTTTAATCCCATCAAATGGAAAGAATATACGCAATAGAAAGCATGATATTAATATATTCGAACAAAATGAATTTCATGAATATAAGAACTCTTATAATATATCAATGAAATAAATGCAGCATGCGATATCATAACAAAAAGAAGATATAGATAAAATAATAAATAAAAAATTACATTGATTTTAACATAATATAAAATTTTCTAAATTATACATGAAAATTTTGTTATCAAAGTGTTTTTTATTTAAAAAATAATTTTAAAATATTAAAATAATCATTGATTTTATATTTAATTATTATTACTTAGGAAAGAAAACCATCTGATTTAGATAATATTTTTCAAATATAGAAAGTTTAATAAAACTCTAAAAGAGATAGTTTCGATTAAAAAGTTCTCGAAGAAATAGAAACGAAACAAATATTTTATTTTGTATGAAAATCAGTTATCAGAATAAGTTTTTGATAATTGTCTGGCAATGTCAGACAATTACAGAAAATGATAAAACATTAAATCATCAATTCTTTTATCTATTATCAGTAGGAAATAGAAATTTGATATCTAAAGAAATATTGATATGGATACATACATTATGGATACATACATTAATTTTTATACTTTTTTATTACTATTGTCAACTACGCTAAAAATAGAAAAAAAATTATTTATCTTTTTCTTTATATAATAAAATAAATATAATTTTTTCATAAGCCGAATAAATAAAATATTTAAAATATGAATTAACTAAATAAAATAAAATAATTAAATCTTTCAATTAAAATGAAATATTTTAATTAAAATTGAAGATTTTTTGGCAATATAGACACAAGTTTTCATTTTTTAAATCTTCGTACACTTTCTGCTTTAATTACACGTAAGTAACTATCTACTCATCAACAGTTAGTATGTATTTATAGCTATGTAAATATTGCGTTTTATTATAACTATGCATCGAAAATTCAATAAAAAAAAATAAAACAATAAATATTTATTGTTATGTACAATATCATAAATATATATATATATATTAATCTACAATACAGTTTTGGAGCTATAAATATCGAAATAATTATTCTCATTCTTCTTATCACGTTCGACCTTGGTAAATGCTCGTTCACATGCATGCCCGTATGCATTACGCATCTTGCAATGACTCGTGAAACGAGGCGTGTCTCGTTTTAAGCAAGTGCACGTATGTATGTAAGTACTCAGGTCGTTAGCCCGGATACATGTTGCGTGGAATACAGTTGCGAAGAATTTGATACGTGATGGGCATAATCTTTCGATCATTCCTTTCACCGAGATCATTAGGTGATAATTCTCCACTTGTCTTTGTTCACTTTGAAATAGTTAAATAAATAAGAGAGATAATAATAAATTCTAGAACTTAATCGATTGTAACAATATGTTCTTGAATTCATGAAATTCATTTAATTTTGAATAATTTGATTAAACGGTTGTTTGATTGATCACTAAAATCGAAATGATCTATTATAGCAAGACGAAGACATCGTTAATTTTAATGTTATTTGCGAAGACTAATTGAAAATTGGATGAATTATATTAAACTTCGACATTTATTATATAATACGTTAATAAAAAAAACTTAATTAAAAAATAAAAGCTATAATAAAAAAAACTTTAAATAAATATCTTTAGAGCGAATTTTATGCGAATATTCGAAATACGAAAATGAATATTTTTTAAAAAAATTCGAAACAATATAAGTCTAATTATCTGTCATAAATCGATGTAAGATGGTAATCATGACATGGAAGATCTGACAAAAGAACAAGATTTCTCTAAGGAAAATCGTTAGAAATATAGTAAAAATAACAAAATTTTTTTATAAATTCGAAAAGATAATTGAATTATATGTAATAAATAAATTCATTGGTTTTTATAAAAATTACGTTTTAGAATGATTCATATAATTGAGATAACACAATTACAAAAAAAATATTTTAAAAATAGAATATCTTTTCTGAAATCAAAAAATAAAAATAAATAAAGCATTTCCGTGTAGATTGTTTAACGATTGTGATATTTTATTTTTTTCGAAGAATAAGATATGCATTGAAAATAATCTTTCTGATTAAAATAAAAATATATAAAAATAAAATTGAATTAAATAATAAATTAATTATCAATAAATATTTTGAATTATTTATTTAAGCGAAAATTTGAACATACCTATTTTTGGGTAATTTTGTAAAACTTATGAAACTGTATTTTATAACGATAAAAAAATAATAATACAAAAAATGTTTGTAGTTGCACAAAAGATATAATATAAAAATATTCAAATATTATAGAAGTGTCTCTTTCTTTGTTATAAATAAAGATTAAATTATGTATGAAATATTTCTAATCAATTTTAGCATTTATGATATTTTTAATATCAAATATTTGCTATACTAATATTAATAATCTTTTCCTGTATTTGGCAAAGATAAAAAGTATTAATCATACGAAGCATATAAGGTCATTTTCTTCGTTGTATTCAATATTTTCTCCATTTTTTAAATTAAAATATTCATAATGATATTATTCAAATAGTATGATATTATTTAATATTCAAAATGGATTTGTGTCAATAAAAATTTATCTATTTGATTTTATTCCATGATACAAATTACAGCTTTCTTATCATCGCACAAGGAAATAACTGTGCTAATCTGATTCGTTGCATCACTATTTCCGATTCACCTCTTCTATATTCTTCACGACTAATCTAATATAATTACAATAAAAAATAAATTTCTTTCGCAGCATACATTATTCCGTATCGAACTTTACAAAATGTTCGAACCCTCGTTTCGATGGATCATTCTTGGAATTGTTATCGCGACATGTTACGCGGAAATTCGATGTCCAACAGAACAAAATTGCAACTGCTACCTAAGTCCAGAAGGAGTTTTTGAGATACAATGTCCAACGGATAGTTATTCGGCCTTCGTTGTGAAAGTCAAACTGTACGAACGTATTGGGGTAAGCATGAGTGAATCATTAATGAAAGTCGTGAAGAGATAGAGAGATTTCAATAAAAAGCAAAGATGAAATACAAAAATAAATTTTGTACAAAAATACACGATTTTCATGGGCAATATATAAAATATGAAAATCATTTATTATACTGATGTAAAATTTTTATTGTATATTAATGATTTTATTAAATGTTTCATTTAAAATAAGATAAATTAAATTAAAAAAATCATTGAAATTATTTTTGATTTTACATTATCAATCCTAAATTGGATTTTTAAAATAAAGATGTCTAAGTCTAAATCATTTTTGAATATATTAAATTATTTAAAATATTATATATTGCATAAGAATTTTTAGCAGATCTAGCAGTTATAGTAAATAAAAATTATTTTGATTTATTTATTATGGTTTATTATAACAAAATTTTATTTTTATTTTATAAACTTTATTAAAAGTGGCTTAACGATGATTAAAAATTAATTGATTCTATGTATAAATTATTTTTTTATTCTATTGTATTATATCTGTTATATATATTTCTGTAGATATATATATATCTGTAAAATTATCAATATCATAAAAATATGTTAATCAAAATATATATATATATATTCGTTATTTTAAAAATAGAAGCATTTGAATGTTAAATCGAAATATAATTTGCATAATTATGTACTTTATTTTTTAATTTTTCTTAACATAAGATTTGAAATTTTTATTTTCTATTAATTTGATAACAATTTACGTGGAAAAAAATGATCATGATTCATCGAGAAAATAAAATTTTTTTATTTTTCTAGATTGAATGTGTAAATTTTCCAAAATGGATTGACTTTCCAACGAATGTGTTACCACCTGAAAATGTAACTCTATTGTATTTCAAAATGTGCGAATTACCAATAAATCAGAGTTTAAATGAGATCTCGAAGAAACTCGGTGCTCAAAACATAGAGAAACTGATATTTCATTCATATGGCAAATTATCTGTTTTGAATAGGAAGCATCTACAAGGTTTTCCAAACTTAGAATATCTGAGCCTAACATGTAATAACTTGACCAATTTTAGCAATGATATTTTCGCGGATATACCACGATTGAAGAATCTCAATTTACGCCAAAACAATATTTATTCATTATCTGAAATTTTCAATTACATACCCAATTTAGAAATACTTGAACTTGGTGATAATAAGCTGAAGGAAATAGACGTAAACACATTCAAACCATTAAAAGCACTAAAAATGTTAAATATGTGGGGGAATAAGTTTACAGAATTTAAATCGAATATATTCGACAATCTTGTGTCATTGAATTCCTTGGACGTGAGCAGCAATCATTTAAATACTTTGCCTAATGATATTTTCGCGAAATTGATAAATTTGGAATTATTACATTTGGCCTGGAACAACTTTTCCTCGCTACCAAAAGGTCTACTGCAGCACAATGTTAAATTAAACAAAGTAAAATTATCTAATAATAGAATAAACATGAAGACATTACCGAATGGATTCTTTGCGAATTTGAAGAATCTGAAAGAGATAGAGCTGAATAATAATGGTTTGATAGAATTGCCTGATTTATTTCATGATTCCATATCGCTTGAGATCATCGATTTGTCTTTTAATAATCTTGAGTCTCTTCCTGAATATCTTTTTACGAATTTGATAAATTTAACGAAATTAATAATTAGTAACAACAAATTAACATCATTGCCTGATAAAATCTTCTTACAATTGAACAAATTAATTATGTTAGATTTGTCTCACAATAATCTTACTTCAATATCTCGGTAAGTTTAATACTAGTAATTTAATATTAGTAAATAAAGTAATAATAATTTATTGAAAAATTATGTAAAAAAAAATAAAAATAACAAAAGCAATATTACAATTTAATAATTATAATTTTAATCTATGAAAAAATTTATATGTAATTATACTTTAATGAATTTATTTATTTTTAAACTTATTTATTTTAATAATCTCATTTTTAATAAATTGTTTTTTAGATTATTTTATAATGGATAATTTTTAATTTTTGTTTCTTTTTTTTAAAATCTTTATTTTTTTTTAGTTTTTGTCATAATATTATATAATATTGTATGTATCAATAAAATTTTATAATTATAACTTGATAAAAAAGATAATTTTTAAAAATTTTTTTATAAAACCGTTCTAAATTCATAAAAAAAACATTTTAAAACTTTAGAATTACAAGTTTTATTTATTTTTTATATTTCAGACAACTTTTTAAAGGTTTAATATCACTTCAAAATTTAAATATGGAAAAAAATCAATTAAAGATTATAGAAGAAACAAGTTTTAATTTCTTAACCAAGCTACGCATTGCAAAATTTTCTAACAATCAACTTACATTCAATACTTCGATAAATAGCTATATTGATGAATATGGAAGAAGATCACCTTTTCAAAGTTGTTCATCTTTAGAAGAATTGTATTTGGACAAAAATAATATATCGGACATATTTGGTGATTGGCTTGTAACTCATGTAAAACTGAAGAAATTAAATCTTCAGTTTAATCAAATACAAGAAATATCAGTAAGATAATAAAAATATTATTTTTTATATATTATTATATTATATATTTATATCATTTGAAAATTATTTTTCTTTTTTATTAAAGAAATAAAATTGTACATACAACTGTACATGTATATAATAAATCTTAATAAAATATTTTTTAAACTTTTATTTTCAAGATTTAATTAAAATTAATATATAATATATAATATATAATATTAATATATAATATCTAACAAAATTATATTAATTTTATTAATTTTATTATATTAATTTTTATTAATTAATGCTTTATACAAATATTCATTTCAGATCCGAGATTTACAATTTATATCAAATTCAATTGAAGTGAATCTCACAAATAATAAAATAAAACATATAAACTTGAGTGAAGCTAAAGAAATTACAGGATTCCAACAAGATTCTCGGAATGTAATGATATATATTGAGAATAATCCTATCGAATGTGACTGTGATATATTTGATTTTCTTCTTTATTTGGAAGGAAAATTGGATCCTAACGTTTATAGATATTTTCACATCGTGCCAGGGTGCTTGACATGTCAAAATCCACAAACGTTTAAAGGCAAAGAAATAGTAAAATTAGAATCAAAGAAATTTATCTGTCAAATATCTGATCCTTGTCCTAATGAATGCATATGTTATTCACAACAAAGTAATAAAGAATTCACGATAAATTGTTCGCAAAAAAATCTGATAAGCGTGCCACGAAATATCGAAACATTACTAAATTATAAACTTGTGATAGATCTCACGGATAATAAATTAAGCGAAATGCCATCTTTGACAGAAATTGGTTTAGATAATATACAGATATCCAAGTTGCTATTATCAAACAATAATATTCATGAGATATTTGTGGATGGATTACAATCGAACATAGAGGTGGGTAAAATATAATTCTTTATCTTTAGGAACTTTTTCCTTTCATAGTTTTTTATCATACCTTTTGTTTTTAACATATTCTATTTATCATTTATATGATTAAGATTACTTTGTATAATGTATAAAATTGAACATGTTTAAATAAAATCTAAATATCAATTAATTTTATATTTTTCAGTTGGAGTTACACAACAATAATATCAGTAAATTAGAACCAAATGTTTTACAATTCCTAAACAATAGTTCATCGTTAACATTGCATGGAAATCCATGGATATGCGATTGTGATACGAAAGATTTACTTAGCTTTATACAAACGAAGATTTCAGACATTCGTAATTCTTCTCTAATTACTTGCAAAGATATGGATATTTCGATGATAAAAATGACAGTAGCAGATTTCTGTCCTACTTACACTGCGTTAATCATATCATTAAGTTTTTCTTTAGCTGTCTCAGGTATGATAATTGGTCTGCTAGCAGCAATTTATTACAGATATCAACGAGAAATTAAAGTTTGGCTGTATGCACATCAATTTTGCTTATGGTTAATAACAGAAGACGAATTAGACAAAGATAAATTGTATGATGCATTTATAAGTTATTCACATAAAGATGAAGATTTTGTTGTAAATGAGTTAGTTCCAAAGTTAGAAAATGGACCTAAACCATTCAAATTGTGTCTGCATTTTCGTGATTGGCTAGCTGGAGAATGGATACCAACACAAATCGCGCGTTCTGTTGAAGAATCCAGGCGAACGATAGTAGTTTTATCACCCAATTTTTTGGAAAGTGTTTGGGGACGAATGGAATTTAGAGTGGCGCATTGTCAAGCACTCAGCGAACGCAGATCAAAAGTTATTTTAATTTTATATGATGAAATTGGTCCCATTAATAATTTAGATCCAGAACTCAAGGCATATATGAGCATGAATACATATGTAAAATGGGGTGATCCTTGGTTTTGGGACAAATTACGATATGCATTACCACATGCTGAACTTACAAAGAATGTTATAAGAAAAAAAATTTTTCAAAAACACCAACCATGTATACAAATTAAAGGCGAGAAGAAAGAGTTAATTTATCCAATTGATACTTCTGAAACACCCCCTGCAACAAGCACTCCACCGACAGATACTCTTAAAATATTTATATGTGATGAAAAGGATAGTGATAATAAAGAGAATTCTCAAAATCTTTCTTCATCAGATTGCAACACTAAACTTATTCTTTCAAAGGAAGAATTAGTAAAACATAATTTGGTTAATAAAGTACAATGTACTACCGTATGACAAGATCATCATAAATATATATAATATACGAAACATTTGAACAATGTTTTGTTTAAACAAGTTTTGAAGTACTCATTAAAAAATGAATTTATTTATAATTTTATTAAGATCATTCGAAATTAACACATTCATTATCACAGCATAAAAACCAATTGTTACAATTCATTCACTTTGCAATTTATATAGTAAAATATATAGTAAAATAATAGACAAACTGAATATCATATACACCTATAATTAAGATATTCAAACTAAAAAATTTCTATTTATATGATCAAAGAATGGAAAACTGTTGCTTTTACACAGAGTCTCATGGCGAATATTTATTGTATGTATTTAATGATGATAATGAATATACTAATAATTTTTTTTAAGTAAAAATTCATGCTAAGTAATATAATAATATGCATAAACATATTTATGAGTCATTTTGGATATATTAAAATTATAAAAAATATTTCAGTTGATTAAATGCAAATCAATTAATTTATTTAAATAACTTCAATTTCGAAATTTTCATTATGCAATTTTCTAAACGTCTGAATGAATATTGAATGAATAATTCAAAATTCTGTATCATTTAATTATTTCATTTACAGACTTATAAATTTGTTTTGTGAATTTCTAAATACCAATATAAATAGATGTTAAAGACAAATTACATTTACTGACTGAACAAACTTATTGTTAATTTTAAAAGATAGAGATTATTGTAAATAAGTGTTTTTATAAGAATTTTTACATTTTGAATAGATTTTACTTCTAATGTGTTCTCATTATTATTATTGAAATAGATTAATAATTATCATATAAACAGAAAATTAATATTCATTAGATATTTTTAAAATTATTTTTAAGATAAAATTTTTTTTATGTATACCATAAATTACAATTTGTATTTTATATATACATATTCATTACTTATAAAAATTACTCATAAAAATTATAATATTAACTTTCATTTAATATTTGTAAATAATCAATGTATTTAGTATTTATAAGATCCAAAATCATGTTGCATAAACGGCATAGGAGATTTAATTTATATATAAAATCAAATTTGATAGGAACATAAATCAATTTTTGTTACCATTTATATTAATTTTCCATGGAAACTTAAAATGACATATGAATATATATATATATACACATATTATATTTTAAATATTCATTATTCATTATTGCTATTTTGTTTGCTCAATTTTATGAGCACAATAATTTTTTGGTTATTAAGAAACCATAAATTGTTCATGTTTCAATAAAGAACTATAATACTAATTGATACTAATTGAAATTTTTGATAACAAAAATAAATAATGAATCTCGTTACAAATTGTTAATTTATTAATGACTTTTAATGAATTTTTATTATATAATATTAATATAATTATTATTAAATGAGTACCTGAAATAAATATTAATTACACAAATATATTTAAAAATGGTATAATTATATACTATTTTTAATTATTAATTGTATTATATTTTTAGTTACATTCAAATAATTTTTTATATAAAACTACATATATAATTAAAATTATTTTTTCCTTTTCACATGTTTAATCTTTTCTTTTCTTTTTCATGCAAAATTAAAAAAATTTAAGAATACAAAGAACATATAGGTTTAAGAAATTTTAATTATACGAATATTAGATTATATCTTTTTTTACTCATTATATAAAATTAATAATATTTCTTTTTATGATGTATATATTCAAGCAGTAATAATAAACAATAATAAATGAATGAAACTATTGATTTTATTGAAATAAAAATTATTACTTACCCACAATAATTTTGGTGTGCCAATTCCTATAGATTTGTTACATATAAACCATACTTCAGATGTATAAAAACCTGATTAAAAATAAATGAAGATAATATAATAACATGAATCTGATTCATAATATTCTTAATAAAAATATCGTGTACTTACCATTTACACATTTACTACCATTAGAGTACTGAAGTTTTATAACATTTCTGCCATAATCAAAAATTACATTTACTAGTGATCCATATTCATTATTTCCTTGACATATAGCAGAACTATCACAGACTTTTTCCCCGCCGCATATATTTATACTATATTCTTTTCCTTGTTTATTCTTTACCTATAAATTTATATCCAAAGTAATTTTAAGAAATTATATGTATATTACATTATTATTTCATATTGATATTATATTATTATTTAAATTATTTTAATTTAAATAATATATATATATATTATAATAATAATAAATATATTTAATTTATAATATTAATGATTATTTATAATTTTATGATTTATTTATTATTATAGTTTCATTTTTAAAGTATTAAAAATGTTTAAATTAATTTATGAAAAAATTATTAGAAATGTTTTAATAAACTTACATAATATACTTTTTCATTTTTATGTAATAAAGATAAATTGCATTCATGTGAAAATAGTTGATCTTTTACAATGCAAGGGGAGATCCAATTTCCCATTGCAGCTCCACATGTTATACTTGTTTTCCATTCAAAAATATAAGTGCAATCTTCATACTTCTTAAATTCCGGAAGTCCCTAAAAAATCAGTTTCAAAATAATTACACAATTACAATATTGTTTCTTAAAATCATCAATATTTTTTTATAATCTAATAAATATTGATTGATTACCTTATCATTATTATAACATGGAAATGTAAAATTTGAAGAAATTAATTTATTTGAATTTTCAGGACATATTGATCCATCGACGTAATGTAATACAGTTTCATGATTTTTATTTAACATAGGGCTTTCTTTTGACAATCCTAAACTCTAGCAACAAATACAAATATTTTTTTCTATAATTATTTCATTTCATCAAAAGCAAATTAATTTAAATAATAAATTAATTTAAATATTACATATATAAATATTACAATATTATCTATCACTGCAAAATATTATTATAATTATAAATATATATACATATAATTATATTCAGAAAAATTTAAATATTGATAATAATTTTGTTAAATTAAAAAAAATAAAATTAATTTAAATATATATATATAATATTTACTTACAGTTTCATTTACATATTCATTATTCGAATTTAATAAAGTTTTGCAAATTGCACTACCATGTATACATGTTAAACCAGATGTAGGAACTAGTGGTCTACATATATTTATATGAAATTCAGTTTTATTTACTTTTATAATATAATTATCAGTAGACTTTATCAATGAACTTAAATTTATTTCATTGTCATCCGTAGCACATTTTATCTGAACAATAAATTATATATATAATATGTATAACAATAACAAATATAATAAATAAATTAATAATATTCAAAATACTAATAACAATTATAAAAAAAAATACAAAAATATAAAAATAATATTCTAACCCTTTGTTCACAAACTAAATTAGTGTTCCAATGTATAATTAATTGGCAAGTATTTTGTTCCATAATAAGTGGTTTATCTGGAGATCCTTCTGGCCCACAAAAAAATGCAATAATTGTATAATGTCGTTGTCCATTTTCACATAAATCTCCATCTGTATAATTTAAATATGGTCCACCTTCTTCCCATATTAAATTTGTATTAGCTTTCCCCATAGATATTCCCATAGATTTATTTTTATTAGAAAGACAAATTCCTAAATGTAAAAATAAAAGATACATTTATAGTATAATTATATTGAAGAAATTAATTAAATATAAAATAATTGAATAACCTGTTCCTGTTACACATGAATTATCTACAAGTGATTCACATATTTTAAATTTATATTGTATGTCATTCTTTGTTATTGTAAAATTTTTATTCATTAAAGACCGCAAATCGTATCTGAAATAAAATATTTACTATAATTAGTAAAATTTTATTCTCAGAATATTATCTTTAATAATACATAATTAAAATATTTTCTCAAATCATACGTAAAATTTGTAAGAGGATTATTCACTGTACATTTCCCAGCAGTAGCTATACTACTATTACGTAGAAATTCTATACTACAAGCTGCTCTAGTTTTCCATATTATTTGATAATGACATTCTTCACTGCCTCCAATATATTCTGGAAATGTATCCTAATCGACATCAAATAACAATTTATAAAAAAATAAATAATAAAAATGAATAATATGCATAATGATTACCTTAGCTTCAAAATCACATATAAAAGAAATAGTAGTTTTAATATGTGGTATTGTAATATTTTTCACTTTACACAAATCTCCATCTTGATATTCAAGCATAAGTTTTCCATCTGTTATAGTTGGAGATTGAACATCACCTAAGTTCACATATCTATAATAAAATATTATTAATAATATCTATATATTTATCAATTTCCTATTTCAATCATGCTAATTATTACAAATATAATTTTTACTTAAAATAAAATAATTTATACCCAATTTGTGATAAATTTTGTAAACAGGCTCCTGAAGTTGATTGGCATAGAGCATTATATTCAAATATTACAGAATGACAAACATTTAATATAATCTTTGAAGATGTTTTATTATCCATTAAAATAATATAATTTTGTGAATAAGATATTAAAGGTGATAGATCATAGTGCAAACCATTATTTATTACTGTACAATTTTTTTTAATTCGAGGCCCACAAGCAAGATGAGTTTTCCATATCATGAATATATTACATGTTTTTAATGTCTAAAATATTAATAATAAAATAAAATTAAAAATTCATTTTATTTTAAAAAAACATTGTACTATTTATATTTTATTTATTTTATAATATATTAACAAATAATAAAATAAAAATATTATCATTAAAAGTTAAACAAAAATCTTAATGCATATATACATACATTAGGAAATATATCAGGATAAGAATTTTCAGCTTCATAATCACATTTCATAATAATATTTACAGTATATTTTAATTTAGATGTACAATCATCACCTGTGAATATAAATGATATTCTGCCCTGAGTTATATTTACTGTTGGAGGCATTTTTCCTAAAGTAATAAAACAAAATTATTATTGAAAGAAAAAATTAATGTAATTTTAATACATTAGATATATATATATATATATAAAATTAGAACCTATTCCTTTTTCTTCTTTGTTTTTTAATAAACAAACTCCATATCCATCTTTTCCATTGCATTTTTCTTTTAATGGAGAGCATAGTTGCAATCGTATAGTTATATTGAGGAAATTTAAAATAACATCTTTTGTAGAACTTATAAGGTTTGTAAAGTTATAAGAAAAAAGACTCAAAACAGGTTCATGAATTATGCAAAAACTATCATTCACTGCTGATGTATTCTGTATAAAATATATATATATAATAATAATTTAAATATATAAATAATTAACATAATAAAGAAATTAAAATTTCTATATTTAATTTTTATATTTAAATTTATATTTGATTTTTTTAAAAAATATGTAATTACAAGAAATTTAAAAAAAATTTATAATTTTATACATATAAAGATAAATATATGTATTATATCAATATAAGAATTATTTAATTATATCATATATCGTAAATATATTAATTATAAATAAATATATAATGCATTAGATTTTTCAAAATATTTTTTACATTATAAATAAGATGATGGAAAAATAGATTATAAAAATAAATTTAATAATACTTACAGCAAAAACAGTAACAATTGCAAAATAGTAAAAAGACAATAAAATATTTAACTTGTACATTTCTTTTCTTTATTTAACTGTGGATTAATTACATTGTAAATATTTAGCGTATTAACATACATAACAATATTTTTCACTATTAAACTTTTCTTGAAAACTAAATGATTATCATTCAAAGATAAATACAAACGAATTATCCAAATTGCTTTATCTGAATAAAGCAGATATAGATCCACGGTTACCACGAAACTATACTAAGTTACTATACAATAATATCATACAAAAATGTATCGAATAATAAATCTATTTTATATTTAATCTGTGCTTTTTCTATAATTTTAATTATGTTATCAATTATATTAAAATTTATAATTAATTTTTTAAATATATTTTAAATATTATATTATAATTTTCAAAAAATACTTATTAATAACAAGATAATAAAATTTTATATATATTTCAAATAATATGTGCGATAATATGTATGATTATGTTTAAAAATTTAAGAATAATAGATTTCAAATTAATACTAACTGTTATTTTAAACATCATATATAAATATTTACATTTGTGTGAATGAATATTAATATAATTCAATTTTATTCGCATAATAATATTCAAACATGAGTGTATATCGATATTGTTGATTTGAATTGTGATTTTGTTCTTTCTAAACTTAAATATAAAATGGAACGTCTTCAAATAGAAGAAGCATTTATTACATTAAAACCACTTTGTGATTCTTTAATGAAGAATCCAAGTATAAAAATTGCTTGTGAAATTGCTAATATTTTACCAAAGATTTCTGACAAAGTTATTACGGATTTATTTGAATATATTATATTTCCCTTTATTATACACTTATCAAATGATAAATTAAGGTAATTTATTTTATATTTTATAAAATAAAAATTAACATTATTATAAAATTAATTAATCATATAATTGATAATCTTCATATTTATAATTCTGTAGTAAAAGTATAAAAGAAGAATTAATAAAAACAGTACAGATAATAATATTAAAAGCAAAGATATCAAAAGTTAAATATTTCAATGAATTGTATTCATGTCTTTTAATACAAATTTATGATAAAACACAACCAAGCATGGGTAAATATATATAATTAAATTTGTTTAATTATTTTCTAAATAGATTTTAGATTTATTATTTATATTTCATAATAATAAATTTATTTTAATAAATAATTTTAATAATTGGTGTTAAATTTAGATGTTAATATAAATATAATTTTATATATCTGGTTTTTATAGTGATCAAAGAACATGAAGAATTTAAAGAAGCAGTACTCTCATGCATTAAGATTTTGATAAATTCTTGTTTCACAGATGTTTTAGAAATTATATATATTAAAGAAAATGCTTCTAAGATAGGCCAAGGATTATTATTATCAATAACAATAGGAAAAATTGAAAAATCAAATCATCTTAGGTAAATATTAAAAATATATAAAAATATTTTTTCTTTTTAATAATTTCATAAATATATGATTATTTTGAATTTTTATTATATTAATATATTAATATTTTTATTACATTAATATAGATTAAAAGCTATTGAAACAGTAATGACATTATGTCAAGTTGATAATGAATCAAATAAATGTGATGCTATATTGCAAAATCAAGTAGCTGATATTATTATGTTATTTTTACCTGGTATTATCTGTGGTTTACAAGAAATAGTTATAGGAAATGAAACACAAGGACATAAACTTACAAAAGTAATAAAATAATTTATGACTTCTATTTATTACTAGATTTTATTTATATTTTATTTTATTTAAATTTTAGATGGCATTAAGAGCTTGGGGCAGAATAGTATCACTTGTAATGAAAGATAAGGTACAAGAAGATGAGATACCATCATTAAATGATCTGATAAAAATGAATAATGAAAAGAATATTAATCCAATAGAATATTTTCCAAATTTGAAAGATTGCAATGAATTAGAAAAACATCTTAAAAGTACAACAAGAAACAAAGAATGGTTTAATGCTTGTGCAACAAAACTTAATATACTTATTCAACAATTAGATATATTAAAAAGACATTCTCATTATAAAGTTAGAAAAGAATTAGTAGAAAGTATTCATTTATTGCTCACATCATGCCCTAGGTGAGATATTACTTTATTCTCATCTTATTTAAAAAAAACTTTTTAAAAAAAATTGAATAAATTTGTTTTAACAGAAATATGAAACCAAATATTATGTTATTAATAGATTATTTAATATCATTATCTGAAGATGAATTTGCTGTAGTTAGTAAAAAAGCTAAGAAAGCACTAAGCATAATTAATACAAATTTTATGCAAAATAAGAATATGAAATCTTTAATAGAATTATTAGAAGAAAACTTCTATAATCTGCTTACAAAGTTACCTAGAATTATCAGGAAATCCGGTATAATTTTTTTCATATTTTATATTTTTTAAAGATATTAAATTTATTAAATTTCATTTTTAAATTAAATAAATTATTTTTTTATTTTAGATGATAATGATCAATTAGCTTGTTTAAATCAAATTGCTGGTTATTTAAAACTTCTTGGAGAGCAAAGATTGCCCCATATAATGATGTCAGCATCTCATATTCATAGATTAATATTGTCTCTTATATATGTATCTGAAATAGATTGTACTAATATCTCTCTTTTGCAAGCAATAAATATTAAAGATCTTGATGATCCAACATATTCATATGGATCAAATTTATGGAAACGATTTAAATTTATTCAAACTAATGCATGTGAACTTAAATTTATTACAATATGTAAATATTTAGGTGAATTTGGAGATCTTCGAATTTTAATAGATAACATTTTTAGCCTCATGTTCAATGTTCCACAATGTAGAAAAGAATTAATTTTATTACTGAATTGGATAATATATGGTACATTAAATGATTTTCTGTTTAAAAATAAATTAACATATTTTTAATTATTAAATATTTTAGTACCTGTTAAAGATTCATCAATTTTACCACTTTATAAAGAAGTTGTGGAATTCTACATAAATCCTGAATTTTGGTATCCAATTATTGAAATTAATGATGATACACCTCTACGAGTTGCACAGAATAATGTAATACAATGTTGTTTATTATTAGAAGGTTTAGGATTAATAGCTCAAAATTTAAAATATAATTATGATAGATTTCTTCTTAAAACATTGTACCTCGTTATAGAAAGAGCAGGTGATTATGATTTTTTATAATAAATATTTATATTTTATAATAAATTATAATTATATTTTATAATTATATTTTATAATAAAATTTATAAATCATAAAATAATAATATAATATAATAAATAATAAATTATTTATATAAAAAAACTTTTCACATATATTTCCAGGTAGTGCACATAGCTTAATCAGTTTTGTTGGAACCCAAACTCTTGAACAAATTGCAAAGTCTCAACAAAACAATACAATAGGAGATCTTTTACGTGCAAATATTGATTATTTGTCATATCATATTAGTATAAAATTACGTAGAGTAGAACGCAATCCTGATGTACTTGATGTTGTTGAAGTTATCATGAAATATAGTACAATGGATGTGTTACCTTGTTTGAAAGAAATTGTTGAAGATGTATTATTACAATTAAATAACAGTTTTCAAAAAAAAAACTCTTATGCTTTTTTAAAAGTTTTTTATACATTTACAATATGTATAAAAAATTTAGCAAATTCTAAACATGAAACAATAATACCCGAATTAAATATAGATATTAAAAATGAATCATCCAAAATTATTCAATCTTTCTTAGAATATTATGAAGCAAAAAAAGTTGATGAAGATATAGATAATATAGAACAGTCTTGTGAATTTAAAGAAATGAAAGAAGAAGAAAAAGAAAAATTACAAGAAAATATAGAAGAAAACGAATATGAAACAAATTTTATAGAACAAGAAGGTAAATACATGTTACATTAAAATTAATGATAAAAAAAAATTTTTTTATAAATAATATATATAAAAATTATAGGAAAAGATAAAAATATACCATTTTATATTAAAATGATTGAAGATATAATGAAACATTGTTTACATTTCTTACCATCTAAAGAAATACAAAAGTCATTAATTGCAATGTTAACATTACAAAAAGGTCTTGAAATTTTAGCAAATTGGGAAAATCAGCTATTACCTATTGTGCATTTACTTTGGCATCCATTAGTAGATAGATTTTATGATGAAAATATATTAATAATCAATCGAGCATGGCAATTATTAAATGTGCTTTCATATGTTTCAAAAGATTTTATACGATCTAGAACTCTTAAGTATGTGATTTATATTTTACATCTTTTTTATGTTATTATAATTAAAATGATTATTTTTAGGCAAGTATTACCTGCACTTTCGAAATTTTTGTGCGATTCGTCTAAAGAAAGCTACAATAAAAGTTCTGATAGTATTTATAAATTTACCCAAATTTATAAATTGCAAAGAGAACTACTCTCTACTTTAGGTCAAATAACAAAAAATTTATGTCTTCATGAGCGAGAAACATTAAATGTTTTAAGTATTGCAGAACCATATCTTAATAAACATCAAAATCCTACATTACAAGTAAATATCAAACTAAAAAATATTTTTAAATACATTAATTACATTAATTTATTTATAATTAATTACTTTATATTCATAGGCATATTGTATAAAATTATATAAAGATGTTGCAGATTATAATAGCGATATTGTTTGGATAAAATGTCTCAGTATTTTTAATTCAAAAATAACAAAAATTATTTCAGATGCAACATTTGATATTAAAGATTTAATGGTAATAAAATAATATATATATATTTAAAAAAAAATAATTAACATAATTTAAATTATTACATATAGTTTTTTTATTTTGTAGATTACTGAAAATAATTCATCAAATGAATATATTAAAAATGTACAAATTATTTTAAATTATATACAAGATAAAAATGTTAATTTTTAAATGTGATTAAATATTTTTTAAATTGATAGTATTTATAATAAACAATCAACAAAAAATTAAAAAAATGTAAAAATATTTAAATATATTGTATAATGTGTAAATTTGTATTATGAAATAATAAAATCTATATTATCTTTTAAATATTTTTATTTGTACACAATATTTATTCAATTATGATATTTAACATTTTACAATTTTTATATTGTTTACATTTTTATTTGTACAATAACTTGTGTTTATTTAAAATTTTACATTAATCTACAAAGCAAATAATTATTCTATATAAAACATGTTTTTATATGTTCTATTCACAGATTATACAGCTCTTTATTTAATTATAAATTATAAATATATAACAAATTAAATTATTTTGTACCATGACATACATTGTGTTTTTTACATTTTTTATTACATAATGTAACTTGATCTTCATTTGTTAATTGATGAAGATTAATTTTTTTATTTTTATTATACATTTTTTTAAACTTTAAATTAATAAAAAAATTGTGATACCAATATAAATTTAAAAATTTATGAATAATAAATTTTATTTGAATAAATTAAAAAATACTATGTAAATGTAAAAAACATAAAATGTAAAAACTTAAAATTTAAAATATTTGAGGATCTTGAAAAATATTTCTTATACATTTTTTAATAAATGCAACTTAACATAAATTACTTCGAAAAATATATTACGGAAATGCTTAGCAGAAATTAATATAAAAATTTTACTTTATTTTGCTATATAATTTTATAATTCATGTTTCATTCTATATATAATAATAAATTAATATGAATTATAATAAAAATTGAAATGTATTTTATATATATTGCTATATTTACAGATTTAATGTCTTTTTTTTTCGAAAATTATTTTTAATATATATATTTTTTTATTATATGCTTATATAATATTATAATATTTTAATTCTTGCAAAAAAAGGCTAAAAAATGTTTTAGAATATTTTTAGAATAAAATATATGTTATAAGATTTAAATATGAAAAATTTTTAATAATTTTTAAATAATTAGTTATTCTATTTAAATTATTTTTAATGCATAAATAATAAAAAATTTCTAAAAAAATCGAAAATTTTAATTTATCTAATTTTAAAATATAATAATTAAAATAATTTTTTAAATATTTTT
>NW_006263478.1:854699-860118 GCF_000469605.1 Apis dorsata
ATAATTAATGATCCTGGTCCACTGTTGTCATACAATGATTAGCACACTTTAAAATATTCAGGAATATTTTTTATTGTGTGCGTTCTGTACTAATAAAAGGATAAATAATATATATATATTAATAATAATAATATATATATATAAATTATTTAATATATTAATAATATATATTAAATTAATTATATATATTAAGATATTTTAGGTAAAATAATAAATTATTGACATTTACTTTGCAGTAACATTGGCTTTTTATAAAACAGTATTTTTTTTTACAAATTATTATTAGCAAAATTTTTTGCTTTTAGTGAACAAATACTTAAGAATGTAATGCATTGATTTTCTAGAAAAATGAAATATCATTTCCATGCTTGCTTTTGCACTTTCTGGGATGCTAGTTTCTTTGTGACGTACGATGAAATTAAAAGCGCTGCCAATACTATCACAATAAGATAATAATCGAAATCTTCTTTTAAAACGTCAAATGTTTTAGATGGTGCCACGCGTGTGTAGAATAAGTCTGCGAACATCGTATTATATGCATAAATATTTCTAATATGCATAAATTTTATAATTTTACTATATTACTATATTATTTACTATATTACTATATTTATTATATTACCAATAACAAACAAAAATATTGTTTTTTAGGTATTGATAAATAAAAATATAATTTATTATATAATATATGATATAATATGAAGTTAAGTGTACTTACCAAGACCATGTACAAAAACTAAACAAGTACTTTCAAGGCCACTAGGACTAGTATGAATGCCAGATACCCTAAAGACGCTTTGATTATAATTAATTATTGCATCCATATGGATAGGTATCTCTGGCATGTATGGTATCACACCTTCTTCACGTATTTCAGGATTAATAGGCCGTCGTGGATCTACCATCATCCATGGTAATTCCAATATTCCGCCATTAGCTAAAGCCACTAATAGATATAAAAACCATCTTATTAATCAATCATTCTTTTATTCGCAAAGTTAAAGATTTATTTATATATACAAATGAACATTATTATTTGCATATTTAATATAAATTTAAATAATAATAATTTAATTCTTATTTATACTTACCTATAATGTGTTTGCTTGTGATACCTTTTTCTGTAATAGTTTCCCGCATCGATTCTATTGCTGCAGGGAAAATAAAAGCTTGCCTTTCAACAATTGGCAACTTAGTTGTAGCTAAAGATGAAAACACTAGAATATATAATAATTATTGTGAATAAACAAATGTAGGAATCAATTATAGTTGTAATAAAAGTTACAAATTGTACCTGTGGTATTACTTTGTATTTTTCCTTCATATAATTCTAAACTAGCAATTTCTGTCCTACGACTTTTTTCATTAAAATAACTATATACTATCCAGTTTTCTGAATGCACAACATGAACTGGACCACGAACTCTTTTGTGCATAATAGAAAATATCATTGCTCCAGATACTGCATCCAATAAATATAGATTAAGCGTATCTGTAAGTCACGGATTATTTAAAAATTAACTATATATATATAAATCTAATGTAAATGTAATTATATAACAATATAAATAACATACTTTTATGAGTGTGTCCAGCACCCTCAGTTACAACAGCGACTAAATTAGGATTAATGTACTTATATAAAACTGATCTATCACTTAGAACTCTACCTTGGGAATGAACACGTTCTATTGGATTTTTTGATACGACATGCGTTATTCTTTGGTTTTTTGGTGAAAGCAATAATTCCCATACTTTATGAGAAATAAGTTCCTGAAAGATAAAATTATAAATTATATAAATTATATAATATATATATAATATAATATAAATATAATATAATAGTTAAATAATAATTTGATTTTATATACGTACTTGAGCTGTGCTATATGATAAAGAATATCCAGATAATATTCCAGTTGCTTGATTAGCAGTAAATATATATGTATTTTTAGCAAGTGATGCAGCAATTGCAGTTGCACCTTCAGGATATACATGAGCTTTATCTCGCATGTCAAAAATAAGTATGCCTCGCAAAAAATCATCCGTTGTTACATGAAGTAACATGGATTGCTTTATTCTATATCCTAGTTTTATTAAACCATCCAATGGTTGACCAGTAATTGGATTAAATGTATATATAATTCCTTCTCCTGTTTTCTAAAATATTTAAAAAAATATTTTATTAAGAACTTATTAAGAAATATTATATTAATAATATAATATACATATACATATATATAATGTCACATATAATTTTTTTAACATATACTTTGTCCTCTGCTAATAATGCACATTGTGGAGGATATGGAAAATGTCTGCTGCCACGTTGTACATATAAAATTATTGCATCAGATCTTTTAGAAAAACCACGAATACTTGGCACTCTTAATTGCCAAATAATTTCACCTTTTCTAGTTTCAATACCATATAACTACAAATAAGATTAAGAATTAATATTGACTATAACTTTAAGTTATAATGTTAATTAATTAATATATAATATTTATTTTTATACTTTTCCTGCTGATGTAACAAGGACAATCATTTTATGTAATCCAAATTTATCTCGTACTAAATCACTACGTTGATTGGATTGTTGAGGTGTGAAATTTAGTATAGATTGAAAAAATGTTTTTGCTTGTTTAAATTGAGAACTAATTCTTCTAAACATCATACTTAGTACATCCCCTAGATAACATAAAATCATAAAATAAATTACATATATAATATTAATATTAATAATTATTATTTGTATATCATATTAAAAAGTCCAAAGGAATAATAAAATTTTCAATTACAAAACTAACAAACAATAATAATAAATAATGTTAATAAAAAATTAAAACACAATTAAATTTGAAAATATAATAATTGTTATTATTTTTTGAATCATTCATGCAAAAATATTTAAATATCATATTTCTAAATTAAATTTAAACATATTATCATATTTAAAATATCTATATTTCAAATTATAAAATATAAAAAAATATTTTATATAATCATGCAAATAATATATATTATAGGAATGTTCTCAAATAGCAAAAACAAAAATATTTACTAATTTGCATTTAATTCGTTTATATTTTCTTGAACTTCTAAAGAAAGTTAATATGTGTATAAGACTAATAAACAGCAGAAAGATGAATAATTTTCAAATCATCTCTTGCTGCTTCATTACTTACATGAACTGTCTACATCAATATCTGCCAGCAGCCATTCACAAAAGAAATATAATTAATACAGTATAGCTAATACTCTTAAAAAATAAATTGAAATTAAATTATATAACGCGATTTAATTATGATTAAATTATAATATATAATATATAATAATAAATTTCGTAATATTTGGTTAATATTATAGAAATGAAGAAATAATATAATAAAATTATTATTATTTTTTATACTAAATTTTTGCAAATAATTATTCATTTGAAAAATGTTTAAAATATTATATAAAAATATTTGTATCAAATATAAAAAATATCAACAAAACATTAAATTTGTGAATATGAAATTTTATTAATGTTGTCAATATTAATAATGTAACCTAATATTCATAATAGTATTTTTAAAATTCAAATAATTTTATATTTATTTTATCTTTATATAAATATTTATTTTAATTCTATTATAATTTTTATTATGTTTTAACAAATATGATACATTTATAACTTATACTTACTCTCTTTCTGATCAAATTCTGTTTCTATTTCTTGATCCCTATCTGACATAGGTAATTCTATAATTTCTACTGCTACAATGCTAGCAAGTGCTTCTTCTCTTGCCCATATTAATTTATTATGTTGGAGTAATGCAACACTGTGATCTTGGGAAGATAATAAATGACGACAAGTTACACCTTTTGTTTGCCGTGGACAAACAGAAGCTACAATTGTTGGTGAAAGTAAAGAAGTATGTGTAACACTGATAGATAAATTTGGTATAGGTTTTGATGTTAAAAGTTCTGAAGCAACAATTTCTGTTACCTAAAAATATATCAATAAAAGTTTTTATGATTACTTTTTTTTTTTTTTTGAAAATACTATATAATATAATTAAAATATAAAATACTTACTCCATTTTTATAGGTTGTTTCTAAAAGTACTTTTTCATTATCAACTGAAACTATATAAAGCATAGCATCTCCTACTATATCTTTTTGAATAGGAACAGGTACTTCTCCAACAAGAAAAATTCGTTTTCTTTGATTATTATCTGCACTAATGGATACAACAGGTTCTTCACCTAGCACTGATTCTAAATGATATGGGCCTTGTGCACCAGCACCAAATATAGTATTTATTGTAACTGATTGTGGTTGAGAATTTGTATCAAATAAATGCACTAAAAACAGTATAGCAAGAGAACTATCTCCTTTTAAACAAGCTAAATAGGGGGCTGCTAAAACACATCTAAAATTAAAAAAATGCAAAAAAATTATGAAAACTTTATTTAAGTAATTATATTTTTTAAAAAGATATAAGAATTTTAATTATTTTTTATTATGATATAATATATTATAAAGTATATATTTCATAAAGTAATTTCTTACTCTGTTTCTTGAGTTATAAATGGTGCAGAAACTCTTCTTGTTTTTATTTTATCTCCAGTTTTACTGTCATAAGATGTTACTTCTACACCACTATTGTAAATAGGTAAAATATGATGCAACGTTCCATCTTTTATATGCCATTTTACATCTTTAATTCTATATGAGAAAAATAATTATATTAATAATATTAACATAAAAAACAAATATAAATATTTTATTATATTATTTTTGCTGAAATATAATACTTATAAAAAAATTTATTAAATACTATTTTGTAACTTCATTAAATTTTCATAAACAATATAATTGATAAATGAAATATTTTTGAATGTAAAACAAGGTTTATTATATATTAAATAATTTATTTTTATTCATTGTTTAATAAATTCACCTTGTTTTTAAATAAAAAATCTTTCATTTTTTTTTATTATATTTGCTTTGAAATTAAAGAAATTGTTTTCAGATTTCTTTACACTGGAATTACTAAATATATATATATATATATATAATCACATAAAAGTAATACTAAAATACTAATAATAATGTTATTGTGAAATATAATCACTTAGTATGATAAAATATATTGCTGATTGTGCATTAAATAAAGATAAAGAAACCTGTCAGGACTGTACAATCCCAGTGTAGAAAAGGATATAAATGGAGAGAAACGTCTGAAAACCAATAATTATAATTACATCTTATTATTTATATTATAATTTTTTCACAAAATTATAAATTTTATTAATAAAATTAATAACATATTAAGATATATTATTTGAAAAAAATCTATTTGAAGTTATATTAAAGAATAAATATTATAAAATATGTTTAAAAATAAATTTTTCTTTATATTAATATT
>NW_006263478.1:860438-875239 GCF_000469605.1 Apis dorsata
CCTGTGGCTAAATCCCATGCACGTACAATAGCTGGTACACCTCCATTTACAGAAACAAGATCTTCATCTGTAACTCCACCTAATGCTCGTATCTGACCTGCATATCCTTTTTCTAATACACGTCTCCATAATATTTGTCCTAAATAAAAATTTTATTTATTTTTTTATAATTTTTATATTTTATATTTTTATAATTATTTATTATTAATATTAGATATCTATTAATATTACATATCTATTAATACATAATTATACTATATTAAATAATTAAATAATATATTTGAGACAATTATAATAAAATATCAAAATTATATTGTTAATCTTTTTAATATTTAATTTATTTATATTACAGAAGCTATTTTTATTAAGTTATAAATCTTAGATAATATAAATATAAAAATAAATACCAAAAATTTAATTATTTTGTAATTACATTTAAATGGGTATTAAACAATGCAAATTTTTATAAAATTAAGAAATTAAAAAATTATACATTATTATTATGTTTAAATGTTCATACATTGTTTATAACCCACCTGATTTAAGGTTCAGCGCAGCAATAACATTTTCTTCAGTAGCAACAATAATCTTTTTTGCGGCCGAGACAGTATCAAAATTGGCAAATTTAATTTTACCAACATAATTCTGCTTCCTATAAATATAACGACAAATCGTTAATTAAGAATGATTCAACACAATTGATACACTGTCAAATCACGGTAACATGCTACTGCATTATTTAAGAAATTCATTATAATCAACATTTATTTAAGAATTCCGAATAATTTACCAGTCAAATTTTCCAATTTGATCTTCATAAAGACACAGAGATAAATTAAAAAATCCAATTAATATGATAAGATACTGTAATATCTGGATATCAATTAAAAACCGGTTAATGTTCCCTCTAAAACTCCATATAAACGGAGCCATGACGATAAGTGTGAACGTATCACCCATCCACTTACACGAATTCTTTCGTACCTGGTGTACAACCATTGATAATGTAAACGAACGATAGTCACCTTACAAGCAAATCTATGTATTATTTTATTATTTTTTTTATAAATTTTATAAAAAATTTCATAAATAATTTCTAAAAACATAAAAAATTATAAGTATTTTAATATAAGTATTTTAAGTTTTAAATAAATACATAATTAATAGAAATTTACTTATAAAATTATATAACAATATTTATTGAAGAATATTTATTTATTTTATTTATCAAAATTATTTAAAATATTTGATATCTTATATATTATTATAGAAGAAATTATTATAAATTAACATTCCTTTTGATACGTGATAAATTTTTTAATTTTAATTGAATATAATATAATATAATAATATATAATATAATATAATAATATGTTATATGTTAAAATAGTTAAGTAAATAATTTTAATCTATATAAAGATATTAAAAATATACTTATATACTATTTATATATCTTTTTATCTTTGTTTAAACTTATTAATAATAGATCCATTAATAATAAACCCACTAATAAAAATAAAACATATAAATCATTTTTGAAAGAATTCTTGAAAAAAAAATTGATAAGAATACATTATTAAATCTATTTATTATTAAATTTTATATAAATTTTTATTAATTCAAATTCTGAGAACACTGACAATGAGAATATAATAAGACAAATATAACATTTCATAAAATACTATATCTCAAATACCAACCTTGAAAAAAGTAGATTTTGTTTCTTATTCTTGCTATTTGCTACGTATTATATCTTATATATGTTTCTATCCTTTATGTATTTTTGTATTTTCAAATATTGTATTTTCTACATATTGTATTTTATACATTATAATTTTATATTTTTAATCAGAAATTGACATTATCTTTAAAATACATTTGTAGAATATGTAGAATAAAAACAAATATAGAAAAGAAAATAAAGTGGGAGAAAGATAATAAGAGGAAGAGATAAAATAAGAATTGACTGTTAACGTCATCTTTTGAGTATTAAGAACATTTTTTGAAAAATAGGATAAATAAATTATAATTAAATTAATTATAACATTTTATAATTAAATTAATTAAAACATTTTCGAATAATTATATATAATATAAATATTTATGAATAAAATATATAAATATGAAATTTGCATATTATCTATCGTGCAATCAATGATATAACAAAATAGCATTGATCTGACTTTTCCTCACTCGGTAACTGTGTTTTGAGATAGTTATCTATCGACCTCAAATAATTTCAACTTTAAAATGTGAAAATTTTTGAAAATCAATATATTATAAATATAATATTATAATATATTATTATTAATTTCTAAATGAAATTATTATGTTTAATATGTATATAGAAAATTCAAAAATCAAATCCATTTTTCGTAAATCTTGTATGCATTTTGTACGATAGATGACGTTATATTACATTTTAGATTACAATATTTGACATTTTTATATAAAAAAAATATGAAAATATATTAAAATAATATTAATTGAAACAATTTTACTTAATTACTTTTGTAAACAATTTTACTTAATTAAATTTTGTAAATCTGCGAATAATTTTTAATAATAATAAAAACTTATAAAATAATGTTACAATAACTATAAGATACATACCAATCATGAAAAAAAGTACATAAAAAATATATAAACAATATTATATAAAATTTACAATTAATTCTTCTTAATAAAATATCAATTTATATCATTTAATTAATGATTGCTAGTTTTCTTGATTAATTTAAATTTTTTAAATTTATTATTCTGTAAAAATATATTATTTAAATTTACTGAAATAATTTTATTAAAAATAAAATTCATAAATATATAAATCTATTCTACAAATTATAGTAATAATTAAATTAAAGAAATTAATGTAAGTTATTTTTTATTTTATCCTTATATTTAAATCCTTATATCATTATAAAGAAATAATATTCGAAAATATATATATTTCAACCCCATCTGACTTTCATTTTTCCTCGTGGACGATGTGTTTAACCAAGCAGCGATTCTTTATCCGCAGTGAGGAGGAACAGGCCGCCGGAAGAATTTACGTAGCACTTAATCCCACCGCTTAGAGGGCCGAACAAAATCACCCTACTTCGCATTCTTGGCTACCTATTCTTCTCCTCTTCCGCTCTTCTACCGCCACTCATCATCGTGAACCTCTTTTTACATTCAAACACTTTCACCTGAACTCTTATTTCTTAACGAAGCGGGCTTGTAGCCCTGTTGCGATGATTTAAGAAGGTAAAATTCGTTCCCTGTAAATTATTTTACGATTGTAGGATAACGTTTGACGAAAACGATAAAAGTATGACGATCAAGTTTAATATTTTTTTAGAGAAATAACAAATAGATTTAATTCGACAATTAAAATGAATTAACGATAATTAAATATTTGGAATTATTTATTTAAACATCGATATATATATTACTATTATTTTTATTTTTGTTATTTGATAATTTTTAATCGATAAAGGTAAAATTCCATATTTTTTTTTTATAAGAGAAATGATTTTATATTTTATTCGCTTAAAAATGATATAGTTGAAGAAATTTGCCTGCTTTTTGTAGAACTTTAAAGGAACAGTGAAAAAAATCTCGAATCAGTCGTCAACCCAATCCTGCTTAATCGCCTGTACTAAAATATTATAAGACGCGTAACCACAGCGCCAAATTCCAACGACTAATCTCTTAATCGTAAAAGCGGTTTTATTTACTCATTCACTTACCCTTACTAGGTACTTCGCTCGCTGCTCTCACAGATTTTAATGACAGTTACAATTCGTTATTGTAACTATTGTTGTACATTATTGTACATTATTCACAATTTTGTCACGTTATTTGCATTCATATGAATTCATTTAAAATTTTGAAAATCATTTTTTTAGAATCAGAATTTACGTATTTATGCTTAATGTTAATTATAATTTTAGATAGATTATACGATATAATTCTAAATTAAATTTTTATTGAATATTATTCTTTATTCAATTTTCATTCAATGAATAATAAATTTCATGTTGAGATATAATTTTTAATGACTGATGTTTATTAAAATTATAAATAACATAATATCGATATCGTATTTCAATTTCAATTTACCCATTTGAACTCGCGAATGTGAATGAAAGACAATTACAATTTTTTATGAAATATCCATTCTCATAGGGATAGCCTCTAGTTTGTCCAAGTGATATCCAAGAATAATTCGAAGCTACTATATCCAGCCTTCGATTCTCTCTAATATCCTCTGTCGTGTTATTTACAGGGTAAACATGGACCAAAGGCATTCGGAGAAAGAAGAGGGAAAAACAGAAAAATAGAAAAGAGAAAAGAGCGTCATGTAGAAATGACACTCGTAATCGACTCCGTCTCGATTTCTTTTCCTTCGATGCCAGAAATGAATGAAGCTCTCCCTGGACTGGTCGAAGAGAGAAAATGGGAGACGGTTGCGTGACGGTTTCAGGCTAACCTCCTCCAGATGAGATAGGATTGAATGGACGTCGTGAAGACGACTGGGGATAAGATAGCGGTGACTCTATGGGGGTTGTGGTAGAGGAAGAAACGAATACACACATGTAGTGTGGAAATAAGATGATGACGGTGGATGGAATGAAAAAGGGAAAAGAAGAAAAGGAGTGACGGAGTGAAAAAATGAAAGAGAATGTACAGCCACGAGGAGGAGAAGAAACGAGACCCAAAGCGGCAACGAACGAAGAGGCAAGATTTTAGTACGAAAAAATCGAACTGTGGGTGAGGGTGAGAAGAGGCAAACTGGATGATGTGAAAAGGAAAGTAAAAGTAAATAAGGATGGAAGAGAATGGGTGAGAGAAGAGTAGAAAAAAAAAAATCAGGAGGGAAAAGGAGTGAGACGCGTGAACGGAAAGGAGGAAAGAGTTGGTACACGGGCGATGAGACGAGACCGGATGAGATGAGATGATAGTGTTGCATGTAGCGCGTGCGCGTACCGACTCAATAAACATCCGTAGAAGCCTTGGTAAGACCCTGGCCCTGCGCTGTGGATTACCGCCGCTACTTTCCTTTATTTTCCGGATGCAATGCCTCCCTCTTCCGACCCATCTTTACCGTGACTCTCTCATCTTGTCGGGAAAGAGACGGAGACTTGTCATTTTTTACGTATCTTTTTTCCCCCTTTCCTCATTTTCCAATTCTTTGACTGGATCAATCGAACATTGGCGAACACTGTCTCGTCGAAAGATCGTTATCTGATTGGTGGTGAACGCGTGATCTTGATTAAGAGTTAGTTAGAATAATCGAGTTGGTGTGATTTTTGATTTGGATCTTTAAATATTTTGGATCTTTTTCAATTTTGGAATTTTTTGAAAATTTTAAATCAGATTTTTTCCTCTTTATTACAGACAAATTAATCGAATGAGTTTTCGTTTACTTTTATTTGCTTCACCATTTGAATATAATTGGACAGAAAGCTGATGAAGGAATTTCATAAATCAATGTCTGATACAATCAGCTTGTAATTAGAATCGTTTCAAGAAGTCCAGCAGAAGTTCATTTCTAGAACGTAGATGTGGATTTTGGTCGGGACAGTTCTTCGCTTTTCTTGTCCCCGCTGATAAGAAGTAGAACTTCAGTCTTTATGTACTTCCACTCTCTGTTCGCGTTTCTAGGGCAAATCGATGTGACTAAGATTCTTCTTCAACAATTTAATTCTTACATTTTTATGATGTTAGATTTTTATTCTGTTTCTTTCATTTTTTTTTCTATTGCGTTATATGAATTTTTACTTAGAAAGAGTTTGTAATTTTTTTCTAAGAGTGGTAAATTATAAGAGTAATAAGAGTAATAAGATCAAATTTTCTGTTTTGAAATTTTGAAATGTATTTTAATTATACAGTACTGAATTAAATAATTTTGACGATTTATTAATTCGAAAAAACGATATTCATTTTTATATTACAACAAGCTATATAACCTTAAACTAGACACTATATTTTAGACAAAGAGAGTTTCTGAAATTCAGAATTGATCGCTCATAGTTCATTCACGCACGCGCAGATACCAAGACTACGTACCAATAAAAGCGAGTATATGTTAAAGAAAATGAATTAAAACGCGTTTGCATGATAAAAGTACAATGAAGTTCGATATATGAACTTATTCTTAGAATTTTTCTTTTAAATTTTCAAATCATAGAATTAATCCCGTATATAAATAAATTAAAAAAATATCAATATATTAGAAAAATAATAACTTTAAAAAAAAAAGTATTTCAACTTTTTCAACCTCGATATTATTTCTTCATGTTCAAAAGATTACTATTTCTATAATCTACATAAAAAAAAAAACATAATTTGGAAAAACGTAATCGTTCTTCGTTCAAATATTTTCCTATTTGTCTGTGCACGTACGAAAGATCACGAGTGCTGCGTAAATAAGCGAGCGGACTAATTAAAGTGATAGAAACATCGAGTTTCTCATTGCATTATCTGGGCGAAGGTACAACTGTCATTATAATATCCGTATCTTCGTAATAATCTCGTATCGTTTGCGTTTGTTATCAATGAGTAAACCACCCTTTCAAGGGTCAATCTCGAGCGCACCTGTTTCAATTCGGATTTACGTATACTTATCTAATTTGCGAGATTCGCGAGGTTGCGGGAACATTTATTAATATGTTTGAATTTCAATGTAAAGGGTACAGTTTAATATTACATAATCTCTCTTTTAAGCAAATACAATAAATTTCTTTTATAGTTTTTATTCTAATTAAATTGATAAATTCTCTCTTCGAGAGAGAGAGAGAGAGTACTTACATCCATCATGACATCATTTGCGATTCATAAATCATTTTCTTACAGAGACGCAAACTTTATCTACTTGTTTCGTAAAACATCTTCCAGCAACATGACATTCCAAAAATAATTTCACATAGCATCGATGATAACACCGTAAGAATAATAAAAATAAGAATTCGAAAAAGAATGTCAAACAAATTACACCTCTTCCTTTCCCTCGAAAGTGACAGCCACTCACCCTTTACTTAATTGCGAAAATTCAAGATCTCGTAAGGCAAGAAGAACGTCGTCGGTCTCGATCCTTCGAGGCCGACTTCGACTCTTCGAAGGAAGAGCCATACTTCGCCCTCCATCATCGTCCACAGTTTCCGTTTCCTCTCCGTTTCCTTCTTTCGTTCGTCACGGCGAATGTTCGGTTCAGAGAAATTAGAGACACAGACACTAGAGGAAGGACGACAGAGGGAAACGACAACGACGTCGACGACGACAACGACGTCGAGTTTCTCATCTTCCCTGTCCCTCCTTCGCCTCGCCCGAGCTTCGTCTTATTCTATCCCTCTTATTCTCCACCTCGGTTCTCAGTTCTCCTGCTACTCTATGCCGGGAAGCCTCCATTAAATTCATTAGGCCATTAGTGGCTGCAACCCTCCAAGATGGCTCCCGTCGCTTGGCAACGCTCTGCTTTTCCACGCTCTCCTCTCTCTCTGCTTCTCACGCGCTCTCTCTCCTTCTTTCCCCTTTCGATACCTCACCCCCTCGGCCCCTTAGTCGAATCTGGTTGTCCCTCTTGCACAGCAAGGGGGAGGAGGGGGCAACCGACCCTCTTCTTTCCGTTCCTCTTAGCAGCTTTACGTGTCTCCCTCTCGAGCGGGTGGGTCTTGGCGGGTGTAATTAGATTCAACGAGCGAAAAGGGAAGGCGGTGGTGGGTAGGTTCGTAGGTCGGAAAAGGCGGCGGTGGGTTAGAACAGGAGAGGGTGGCTCTTGAGGCACCGGTTACTGAAGAGGGCCATTGCCTCCGGATGTCCAGATTCTCTCTCCTCGTTCGTTTCTCTCCTCTTCGGTATCTCTCGACCATCCCGTACCGCGACCAACATACGTACATACATACATACATACATACATACATATATACACGGTTCCCTTGGTTCCTCGATTCGTTTCTCGGTATCACGATGTGTGCTCGTTTGACGTGGAACACCGGGAAAGAAGTTTAGTCCCGCGGGATTATGTTGTTTGAGGAATGGAGATCCGAAAGATGCTGGCTATCTTTCCGCTCGAATATTAGGATCCGACTTTAATACGTTCCGATCCTCGAATTGTGAACGTTCCTCGTGCTCTCTACTTTTATTCTTGGACAAATTGGGGAAGAGAGAGGAGGGGAACTCTTTTGCATTTATAAGAGGTTATGTTTTTCTCATTTCTCGCTATTTGACATGTAGATTTTTTTTCTTTTTCTTTACTTTGTATTCGAACGTTTTATGGAAAGGTGGGATTATACAGATTACTTTTTGGATAAGAATAAAAAGTCTTAAAAGAAGATAATCGGACGATATTTGTTATTTTTTTATGAAGGTTTTTAAAACTTTTAATTCAACTTTACGGTTAATATCAATATGGAATCATTCATTGTTGAACGATTCTGATGAACTATCCGATACATTAAGAAATCAGAAACGACGATGGTCTCGATGTTGCATTCCTGTCGCGGGTCCGAGTATTTGTACGCGGCTGTTTTCGGGGGTGGCAGAGCAAAGGGGACTCTTAAAATACTCCAAGAGCTTCTAAATCATGGAGGCTTAGTAACCGTCGTGCGAGCAGGGATTACCTACCTTACTTCAAAGTGCCCTGCAGGTGCGGGCTCTTCGTTTCGTATCCTCTTCCACGACAGAACGTTGAATCATGCGTCAGTTGCATTTTAACGATATCGTGTGTACATGAGTGCGTGCGTGCGTGCGTGCGCGCCTGCTCTTTCTTCGAAAAGATATAATATTTTGTCCAAGAGTCTTGCCCCCAGAATGTTATCCTCCCCAGCGATAGGATAGACTTGGAATTTTTCTTCATTTTTATAATACCGATTTTGATATAGCATTCGTTTGTTTTTTATTATTATTATTGATGAAAATAGACAAGACGAGATTTTATCTGTTGCATCGAAGCGAAATTATTAAATAAGATATTTAGAAGAAGAACAAAGTTCCAAGTTTGTTTAAACGATGACAAAAAGATGATCACTCGAGGAGGAAATGAGGACAAGGTTAGATCGATTCTATTATCCGACTCGGAACTTTCGTTAGCCAAAATTCTTAATTACTATCGTAGGAGGGGTATACCGGATGGTTGAACGACTCTACGTAATGGAGGAAGCGAGAAAACGTGCACCACGGAAAATTCGAAAGCACGAATAACGCTTATCATGAGAATTAAACGAACGCCTCGATGGTAAGACTCGCGGCGGCCATCTTGAACGTCTCTGGCGTCGTTTCATTTTCGCGGGGAAAGCAGAAGAAGGCCACCAAGGAAAAATTCTCTCGATTCTCTAAGTCCATGCCGCTAAGCCCTCAATTTCACTAGAGTAAAAGCTGAACGAAGAGCGTGATAAAACAGCTTCTTATTCCCGCGTTTATATTCAATCTCAGTCGACTCCCTGGCCGCGAAAGACCTCATTTGAAACACGTTAGTCGATGCGCCATATGCGTAGAATGGATAGACAGAAAAGGAAAAAGTAAAAGGAGACAGAAATGCATTATGTAATACTGGATATGATCTTTACATGCATCTATGCATGGGATCTGCAAAAAGCGAATGACTTGTAACCGTACATGTATCTACAATATCTGGAGAGAAAGTCGTCCGATGTTAAATGAACAAGAAAATAACGAAGAGAATCTATTTAGAATTAATTTTTTAAAAGCTAGCGAAGGGATCTCTTAAAGGAAAGTTTGCTTTATAATACGTTTTTTAAGTTTTTACGTAATGTCTCTTAGTACAAGCGTTTCCTACGTTTGAACGGAGATGTATGAGAATACGTATAGTTTCGTACAATCCGAAAAGCGTTAATGCGCGCAACCGCATGCCTGGTTAGCACATACGCATGCGCGATCACTGCCAGCCATATTTCAAGTGTCTCTACTGAAAGTTTGCCGGTGCTCGAGATTAGTTTGTATCATCTTACTTCGAGGCGTCTCTCGGGTTGTCTCGTAAAAAGTTTGGGGAAATTATGCGGCCGCGACGGGCGCGTGTGCCTTGGCGCGCAAGCAGCCTTTTTAACTTTCCCCGGAACTTTGTTGGCCGGGCTAAATTAATATCTACACGCGCGGCATTCAGAACACTCGTATCGCGTATCCTTAATGCGGGAATAATATAAAATAGAAGACTATTTATATATATATATATAAGTGGAGGAAAATTTGGTGATTTTGGAAATTTTTCGATGTTTGACATAAGATATTAGAGTAAAAATTAATCGCTTTTGTTTTTTTTCTTATCTGAGTTTTGTCAAAGTTTAATTAACACGTTAAAATGTGTTAATGAATTTTTAAAATATCATTTTGTACGTAAATTATTTTTGTAGAAACAGTTTATTTATTTTAGTAAATTAATCGTTTGAAAAGGTAGGACTGTCATTTAATTTAAAAAGGGTACACGCTTCAGTTTTATACTAACGTGCATACTAAAGTACTATCACACTTTGCACTCACGTTGATTGCGATTCACAAAGGCTGTCGAGTATATTAAATGGAGAACAATCGTTGCATCGTAACTGTTGGGAAGAGTAAAGGAGAAGATTCGAGATTCTGAATCTTCATCCAATTTTTTAACTAAAATTAAAATGAAATCTTCTGTTATCAATGATTAAAATAAGATTCTTTGAATGTTAGAAAAATTTTCTTTAAAAGTGATATGGATAAAAAAAATATTTCAGTAAATTTTTTACATTTATAATAATGTTAAATTCCACAAATAACATTATATAACGTTATACTTCATTATTAAAGTTTAATCCTACAAAATATTTCTCTCTTATACATTCATTATTTCATTCTTTTTTATCTTTCTCAATTCCTTAATTTCCTTCATTTTTCTACCTCCTATTAAAATTCATCACACCGCGTTCTTTTCACCCCCTTTTTGATTATTCTTCTTTTTTTCTTCTTCTTCTTCTTCTTGCATCTTCTTTTATTTTCCACTTTTCGACTTTTTATTCTGCAAAAACCTAATTAAAGCCAGCAAACCCTATTAGTTTTCTCTCGAACAAACGATCCGTATGGTTACTTCGTTCAAGATCGAACTAGCAAGCTGGTTTCGAATGTAAGCCGAAGACAGAGGACTGGTCTGCTACTTTGGCTCGATTCAAACCACCGCACCGCCAATAAATAACACTCTACCCGAGATCTACTCTATGCGGTTTATACAGGATATACTATGGTCTAACTTGTACAGGTGGAGAATTTGGAAGAGAGGAGAATAGGTTGAAGAGAACTATATATATTATAAATGCTTCCAGAATTTGTCGAAGAATAACGCGAATAAATTTTTACTAATTTCGCAATCTCGATCTTCTCGATAAATAATTTTTAAAAAATTTATGGAACAATTTATAACGAACAGATTTATAATATAAAGAATATAAACTTCTCAAAAAAAAAAAGAAATATCACGAATTCATTTTATATTAATATAAAAAGAATTATACGTACGATTAATCAATAGAATCGGAGTAAGTAATATTTTATTATGTGCAAAGATTTAATCGATAGAAAGTTGATAATATTTTAAATCAGTGTGGCTAATAAAATGAAACGAAGGGAAAGTAATCGAGGAATACAGTCATTTTAATTAGCCAGATGAATGAAAGTTCTCCACGGCGAAATTAATAAAGAAACTTAAATGAAATCCAATAAGTGAGTTGTACAAAACGGAACCGATGGGTGTTTCGATTAAGTTGATTAAACTGGAATTAAGTCGATTAAAACGGAGTACCTTAATAACAAAGTTGATAGCTTTTAATTAAACGGAATAACTCGAAATCTGCCGATAACTGATATCATTTAAATTTTAAACGAATAATTATTTGTAAAAACGAAAATTATTAAATATATTCAGATTTCGTTTCAGATTCGATCCAGAAATTTCAACCTTTTATTTATTTTTTTTTTCTTATCTTTCGTTTCGAAATGTACACACGTCTAATTTTTTAGTACTCTTGAAAACTATATATATAAAAAAAAAAAAAAATTTCCTAGAAAAGTAAATAAATTGTGACGTTGATAGAAGTTTTTATCTTACTCTTTACTCTTACGATGAAAATTTATAACCAGAGAGCGAGGTATCGAAACTGACTCGATCGAAAATTATTAAAAAAAAGAATTATTTATAAATTAATATTTTATACGATGATAATTTTTGAATTTTGATAAAATAACGATCGCGCTATGTTAAAAATATACATGAATTACTTCAAAGAAGATAACTGTATCGTAAGAAAATCGAAGATAAAAATCCAAAAAAAAAAAGAAAAAAAAAGAAACATTCGAATCTTTCGAAGCGAAAAGAGTTAATCGACGATCGTTTTCGACATCACTGATCTTGGTCAAAGCGATTCGCAACGTCGCTTTCAGACATTCGAAGGTCGTGTAAACGGGGATCAAAGTCTACGCCAATGGAAACGAGCAATGATAATGTTTCTCGGTGATGTTGGTTGAGATACGGGACACGGTATCTTTATTACCCTATGCGAGACACGTTGCTCAAGTTAATATTAATTGCCGTTTTATCTTGCTCAGACGACTGATATTTCGAACGCGAGTAATCTTCGCAAATTTTATGACGCCTCGAACCGGCACGGAACTAGACCTTCGAATTTCGTGAACAAACTTTAACGCGCCACGTTTACTCGCGTGTTATTTACAGAGCCCAGATTTCATCGACAACCTCTTCGCGCTCAACCTCTTAATTTAACTGTTGCTACGGAATCGGCCGAAAAGTTTTACGACCGTCAGAAACTACGTTGCATCGCTTGTAGTCAGATCGTCAGAACGGGAATTGAAATGCAAATTTTCTCTCTCTATCGTTCAATCGCATTCAATGATAAACTTCAAAATTCTTTGTAAAACTTAGATCCTAAAGTTTCTAAAGTTTGAAACTTATAATAATTTTACAAGTACAAAATTTTTAACAACAATTCCAAATCATAAGAATATAATATAATATAATATAATTCCAATGTATAGCATGGAAATTTCAATTGTATAATGAAAAAAGTGAAGAGAAAAAAATAAATAAACGCGATAAATTCGCTCAATTTCGCCTCACCTTCCATTTTCTTTCACTGGATAGCTTCAATCACACCGCGATCGACTTCCGTCTCGCAGTCAATATCCCGAGCAACCGTCGAATAAAACGACACGAGCAGCTGTTGGGAAACGGATTCATGGTCCTCGGCGAACAACTGCGATATTCGTTCCCAACGTCAGAATTCCTCGGCGATCCTCGGGGGAAACGCGAGGCGTGTCGGGGGCACAACATATTCACGAGGCCGTATACCGATTTTATTCCATCGCTAAATCCTCGAATCTCTGCGGACCTGGGTCTCCTCCGCGTGTCTCCTCCTCCTCTTCTTCCTCCTCCTCCTCCTCCTCCTCTTCCCATCTCCTCCCGTGATTCTCGATACGCAGTCGAAAGGAAAGAGCGACGGCGAAGTTTCGGGAGTTACTGCGACTCCTCCTAAGCCTGTGTCGATGATCACGCTCCTAACCAGATTTTTTTACGGCCGAGGGAGGGCACCTCGTTTTGGGAAATGTGGAGAATATTTTAAAATATACTTTTAAAGAATCTTTATTTAATATTTATTACGTATCTTACCTAATGGTCTAATGATGATTTATTAGTTTTTGTTCTTTGAGAGCGATCTTGATTTTATTTTTGTTTGAGGGAGAAGAGTCAATGGAGTTTGCTTCGACAAAGATGATTCTTTGATCGCTTTTTGTTTTTTTTTTTGTTCATTTTTCTTTTTTTTTTTTCATTGTGCGCCTCTGTTGAGGATTAGATAATTATTTGAGGATTAGGCAATATCATTACGAGTTTTTTTAACGAGTTAAAGTAATTTTGAGATATTTATGATGCTGTTGGTTGAAATTATTTTTGTTGAAACACGTTGTTATGGAATGGAAAGAGAAAGAAAAAATTTCATAAGAAAAGTTCATTTTGCGCGGAGATTTTTGGAATAAGTATGTCGCACGCCAGTTGAAACGATAAGATTACGGAAGAAGATAAGTTGCAGAGAGATAAAACACTCTTTGTACATTGGATCTATAATAATTAATAAATGTTTCAATGTATGTCAGGATTCTTATAAAATTATTATCTTAATCGTAATTATAATCTCTATAATCTCACCTTTTATCTTTCTTTCACTTTTTTTCTTTTTTCTTTTTTTTTTTTCCATTCTTTCACTATCGAATTAATAAATAAATTCACACAATTCGAACAATATAATATAATTTCCTCTTAAATGTTAAACTCTCAAACTCTCAAATTTTTTGAAATTTTCATGAAACGACGATCTTGTATCCGATTTTTAAATGGATTGAAACGGCCGATCCGTTTATCCGTGTATATAATTGGTAACATACGGATTGCAATATCTTATGACTGTGCCGTGCCATTAACGGGCACGACGATCATCGTAATATACGTTTAGTTTAGTTTAGCGGGACGAGGGGATCCCCGGGCACCGGGCGACCCTTCGCGTGCCACCGAGGAGGGTGCATAATTTATCGCTTTTCCCCGACCACCATAATGCAACACGTTACACGCTCGGTATGCATGTAGATTCCGAAGGTTATCGATGCTCCCTCAACGTCCGAGAGGGTGTAATACGGGAGGCCTAACTACCGATAAATAGCCCAATCATCGATCGGAATTCATTGCCCTGGCCTTCGTCTTAATTCAATAGGAACCGTGTAATTAGAGAGCGAGCGAGAGAGAGAGAGAGAGAGAGAGAGAGAGAGAGAGAGAGAGA
>NW_006263478.1:875413-878270 GCF_000469605.1 Apis dorsata
TGTATATACTCGAAGTATCGAATTACGCCGTATCTTTATTCCTGATAGATGATGTCACTCTTTAAAAGATATTAAACATATTCAAGATGCATTAATTGATATGTTATTTTGCGTTGAAGATCGAATATCGTGATCCGTTGAAATGAATAAAATAAAAGTGGAGAGAAGAGAGGGGGGTTAACGAACGGGTTCAATGAACAATTTGTAATATAAATAAATTTGTGTAATTCGTATTTTTAATTTCCGTAAAATTGAAATAACGTGATTAATTATCATTATTAGGTAGATGACGAGAAAATAGATTTTGTGGTCGCAACGTACGCAATTTCAAAGAAGTACATTTGACAAATATAAATCATGATAAAGCCTGTTCTTCTGATACAACTTTTTTACGCTTCCTCTGTTAAGCAAATGTTAAGCTAGAGATAACCAATAAAAACAGAAGTTACGTGGAATATATTCCAGTCTCTTCTAAAATTACTCTACGACTCTGTCCACGAAATTCGACCGATTTATTTATTATTCACGAATTTCAAAAAAATTCGAGTCAATTTTATTTCAAAAGTCGAGTCAATTTCATCGTTCAAAAAGAGAGGAGGGAGAGGGGGAAAAAAAAGAAGAAATTATTTTAAAAATATATTAAAAATTATTCGAACTATTTTCCCAATTGTCAATCAAAAGATCATATTTTTCGTGACGTAGAAAACGTAGAAAGCGAGACAGGTGATGGTGAAGCAAGTGATACGACTTCGCTTAGAGTAGAATTGATTTTTATTGTGACTAGATTACAAACGGGGCCTTTCGGCGCTCAATATCGCCCAGTAGGAACGTTTACACGTAGTGAGTGAAACGGCTGAGAAGAACGGAATGAGAAACATTCTTCCGCGGGCATTTGCAAATCACTCACCGCGGGAACTGGGATATGTGATTACGACGAACATTTGTACGACATTGGGATTCATACAAAATAGCGGTCGTTTCTTAAATCTAGCTTACGTCACTATTTGTTCTATAGCGTTTATGCCTGCATCATGACTTTCGAAGTTGATCGATTCACTTCGTCTCCCCTCCCTTCTTCCTTCCCCTCCCCCTCCCCATTTCCATTAAATTTTACATCTATTAACTTGGTGATATGCCATTTTCAATTCTACAACGTATGATTTACATTTTGTTTTTCTTTTTTTTTTTTTTTTTGGTTTTTTTTTTCGTTTTATATTTTGTTTTAAAAAACACGACACCCTGTCCAAATTCCATTTTCGTCGAACAATTTTTCGTATAATTTAACAATTTTTATATTATGCAGTAATCGATGAAAAATAACGACACGCAATTCCGTCATGCGCAGTTGTAGACGTGATCGAACTTAATGAAGTAATAAACGAAATGCGAAGAGGATGATGAATCGATGGACTCCAAAAGTTCAATTACACGTGCCCTGCAAGGATATCGAATACAGTTTTTTTTTTTTTTTTGTTTCTTTATAATTATTCAATATAATTATTAATAATATTTATAACGTACGCATAGTCGATAAAGTGATTTCTTTCCTCGTACACTGTACAAAGTACCACCGTATCTGCGAGTTACGCAGCAACAGTGGCCATTTTCATTTACATACAGCCTGTATGGTTTATATTTTTCTTTCGTTATTATTATTTATTTATTTATTTATTTATTTTTTTTTTGGTATTCTGTTGGGTAATGTTATTATTATCATCATTACAATATAACAATTCTAAAAGATATTTACGAACCGCGTAAAATCAGCGTCTACTATACATATATCTACAGGATTAGTGAGTACATCTCGATCCGCGCTGGATCTTTTTTTTTTTTTTTTTCCCTTTATTAGTCATCCCATTATCTTTCCCTTCTCGTTATTTCTCTAATTTGCGATTAAATTTATCCTTTTTTTTTTTTTTTTTTGCTTTTCTTCGTTTCTTCGAGTCTCTGAAAGACTTTCGTACGCAACGAAATTCGACGTTGCCTTCGTTTGAATTCTGTTTCGAAACGCACGATACATGGTTCCTCAACGAGGAACTAATCGTAAAGATAAACTTTTTAACGACAATACAAAGCTCGTTGCTTCGACAAATCATTACTTTTTAATAGTGACTTTTTCTTTTATCGAGAAAAACGATAATCAAAATCGGAAATATTGCACTTTGGCTCGAGTATTTGTCAAATACGTCGCATTTTCAACGAAAATGCGAGAAAAAAAAAAAGAGAGAAAAATAAAAGAATTCCTTGATTCTCAACCAATTTCTTAGGAAACGTGACAATCCCTTCTACGAGATCGTTCTCTGCGATTCCGTTCATTTTACGGATGAAACATGCACCTCGAAACATTAAATATTTTATATATATAATATATATATACCCATATATTCGATTCGATCGTTCGTGCATTTACAATCGTATGTACATCTCTTATCCCATTCACCTGTTTTGCACTGGGAAGAATACAGTTAAATCCTGCCATTAAATAACCATTAAACGTTCGATCTGTGAAAAATCAGCGAAGAACAACGTACGCGCGTAAAGTCACGTTACGAATGCCGTGAATCCTCGCAAAATCATCTCACAAGATTAAAAAACGAAAAAAAAAAAAAAAAGAAACGTTAAACGACAAAAGAAGAACGAACAAATATATATATATATATACATATATGTGATACACATGGATACGTGACAAAGAAGGGAAAAGGGAATAATACTTAACGAGCCTCGAAGGCCTCGAAGAGAAAATATCCAGGTAAAAGAGAATTACTCGCGAGGACAACGCTGGCATCTTGGCAACGCCCGGTGTTCTCAGTTCTCGTCTCGCGGCAGGGAGAGGGTTTGAGAGCCGGAAGCG
>NW_006263478.1:879274-881346 GCF_000469605.1 Apis dorsata
TGGTGCGACGCCGTCGGAACCACCGAGCCCAGGGTGTTCACCCAGGGGAAGCTTTTGCTGCTCAGAGGCGAGGGCACTTTGGCCGCCCAGTTGTTGTACGGGCTGTACGAGCTGTAGAGGGCGTCCGGGTCTGCGAACGGTTGGCCGATGAAGCTGTTCAGGCTGGCGCCGAAACCGGGCTTGAAGTCAACCGTATCCGCCGCGGTGTTCGCGTTCCGCGTCTGTTTCCGCCACTTCGCCCGCCTATTTTTGAACCATACCTGAAACAGAAGAATCGCATCGTTGTTCAAACGCCATGCTTCTCTTCGATACGAATCGACGCGTTGGAGTTATTTATTTATTTTAATTGTTATAAATATATCGAGTATACCAGAAATCGGTATCTCGGATCGAGAAAAATCATGACTACGCGCAATGAATCGGCGGAAAACATTTCTAAATACAACAATTAAGTAGAATCTTATCTTATCTTATCACTCGTGAAACAATTATACTCGTCTCGTTGAAAAGGCAATTGCACCGTGTCCGAAAAATTCTCCTATCTAAACCGCGCCTACTCATCGAATCCCTCTTTACTTAATCGAGCTTCAACATCATTCCCCGCTTCTCCAAACTAATCTAAAGCACTCGCTATACCGCCCACGAAAAAAATTCACCACGAAAATCCCTCCTCCTCCTCCTCCTTTTCCTCCTCTCTCTTCTCTTTTTATATTCTTCTATGGAATTTCATCATCGCTGCTTCGCGACCTCATCAAAACGAAGAAGCTTTCTTTTTTCTTTTCTCCCCTTCTTTCTCCCTTTTCCACCAGATTTCTACTTCAACGTGGGGCCCAGATATTCAGCCATGTGTATCACGGCCTCATCGAAACGAAAAAGCTTTCTTTTTTTCTTTTTTCCTCTTTCTTCTTTTTCCACTAGATTTTTACTTCAACATGGGGCCCAGGTATTCAGCCATGTGTATCACGGCCTCNTGAAACGAAAAAGCTTTCTTTTTTTCTTTTTTCCTCTTTCTTCCTTTTCCACTAGATTTTTACTTCAACATGGGGCCCAGGTATTCAGCCATGTGTATCACGGCCTCATTGAAACGAAAAAGCTTTCTTTTTTTCTTTTTTCCTCTTTCTTCCTTTTCCACTAGATTTTTACTTCAACATGGGGCCCAGGTATTCAGCCATGTGTATCACGGCCTCATCGAAACGAAGAAGCTTTCTTTTTTCTTTTTTCCTCTTTCTCCCTTTTCCACCAGATTTCTACTTCAACGTGAGGCCCAGGCATTCACGGCCATGTGTATCACCTTATCAAAGTGAAAAAGCTTTCTTTTTTCTTTTTTCCTCTTTCTCTCTTTTCCACCAGATTTCTACTTCAACGTGGGGCCCAGGTATTCAGCCATGTGTATTACTCATGTGGAAACGGGGCAGAGCGTTGTTAGGTTTCCAGTCGGTAGACGGCCGAGTCTCGAGACAAATGGGAAGAAAACCCCGGCGAGCTCCTCCATCCTGAAATATGATGGCGTTAATTCAAGGCGGCCCTCTCCCGCGTTCGATACTGCGCCAAGGGTGCGAGGGCGAGTCGCTCGTCAGCCGTTTCCACCCTCTTCCCATTCGCCCTTCAAGCTCCTCCACGCCATCCCCTCGTTCTCCCCCTCTGTTGCTTTTTCCACGACGCCCACGACCGGCTTGGCCCCGACAATTATACGGCTGGTTGCACCCGGATACACGCCGCTCTCGCGTAACTGTAAAGGCAATCGGCGCTGGAACAACCGATGGTGGAACAGCGAGGGGGAGGGGCGAGGAGAAGGTCGGCGGTGAAAAAGAAGGAAGGAGGGAAAGGAAGGAAGATGGAAGGTTGGAGGATCCTCGGCAAGATGGATGGGATCCCACGATCGCGCCGTGGAAACGCTAAGAGGCGCGACGAGTCATTGAAAGAGGGGAAGAAGACTGGCTAATGAAGAATAATGCCCTCCCTTTTGCCGATTATTCTCGAAAACCGCGCCGCGCTTCTCTTATACGCGTCGTTATGACGCGTCGGCTCGGATGGATTACCAGTTTTAACGGAGATCTTTGTTCCATCGTTTC
>NW_006263478.1:881577-886987 GCF_000469605.1 Apis dorsata
AGGAATTAAAACCCGCGTTTCTTTCGATTATTTCCAAAGGAATTTTCGATCTATCTATCTGAAGACGAGTAATTTCGTAATTTTCAATTGGAAACGTCTCTATTTTTCGATCCTCTGAAAGCGTTCCAAAAATACATCAACACCTTGCATTCTGAATTTAATCATACGCTGACGCAATTTCATCACAAAATTCATCGTCATTGTTCATTGTTCTCTCGAATTGTCAAGCGCCACGAAAATAGTCGACAACAATCTCGAGGAGGAGGATCGAATTTCAAAGAAGATACGATTTTTCCCTCCCCTATGAATTTCACGAAAAGAATGAAAAAATATATATATATATATATATTTCCCCTCGTGGTTCGTACGAGGAAACTTTCCTCCTTTCCCGAGGAAGGAACATCATTGGATTCCACGAAGCGACCCCCGTAGGCATGACACGGGGCGACGGTAAGCCAAAAGAGGGGGAGTAAACTCGATAGGACAGAACGGCGGCCGAAAGATGCCGTGGCTCGAGAATCAATAAACTCTCTCGGAAGGCGCGCGCGAGTCGTTTCGTATACACACAAGACCGCGCCCATAAACTTTAACAGGCTGAATTCGAGGCGACGCTCGCCGCGGCTCATAAGCTTGATGAATGAACTTTCCGATCGCGCCGGTCGAAAGTCCTCGGATTAGCCGTGCCAATTTTCGAACGACGATCTTGACCGGCGTCAAACCGCAATGGCGGCGGCCATTTGTATCGCGAAACAGGGGGAGGGGTTTTCGAAGATTCGAATCGATCCATCCCTAAGTAAAAAGAAAATGAAATTAAGACGGGATCGAAACGAGATATTTTTAGATTCTGATTAATTACTTTTAATAATAAATAATTCGTTCTAATATAAAATTCATCCAGTGATGGCTCTCGTTTTTAAGAACACACGATTCCAATTACGGTTCACTCGTTTCACTTGTGATTGATCGCCAGTTCGATTTTTGCTTAATGGAAGTTTTCTGGAATGGCTAGGTTGGTAGTCGAACGATAAATCGAATCCAATGTTTTCCACTCGACAACCGCTTGAACAATGGCCCCCGTCACGTCATCCGAGCAATAAAACCTCATCAAATCACGACCCCTCGCCACCGCGTAAGCTTCCGTGCACGGCTCAATCTACGAAAGCTTATATAAATGTAATGAGACCGTGACCGGGGGCCAGCTCATCAATCAAGCCCCCACCAACCGGCTGTAGCTTCTCTGCCTCCGCACCCCTTCGTCGTCTTTTCCGTATACGTCCCGGCATTATATAGACACCCCCGAAAACGCTGCCCCATACAGGGTAATCCCACGACTTAGCAACGGCCACTGAACAATCGGATAAGCGCGATTCGTTTCGTACGAGGTGGCCACGCTGTTGCCCTATTTTTTCCCTTTTTCCTTTTTTTTCTCCTCTTTTTTGCTTCGATCACGTCAATCTTCCGCCTGTTTGAGATACAGGTGGATCAATCGCGTTTAAAAGATGTATGTTCGTTGCAGCAACAATGACGATATTGAAAATTTGCGATATTGAAAATTTTCGGATCGTTGGTTGGCAACATCGTCGGTTTGAGATGTAAATGCGTTGTTAGTTGAAATTTTCGTTAAACGATAAACAGAGTGTTTGAGATTCGATTAAAAATTGAACAAACTTTTCTGTAAATTCGAGGAGTATCGAAAGATACTTGGAAAAATCATGCAACGAATGACACGACGTAAAACTTATGTTATATCGTATGGATAAAGTCAAATAGCGAATATTTTTCATTATACTTTTCATTTTATTTTTATATTCGCTTCTTGTTACGCATCTTAAAACGTAAAGGAGTTACGTGAATTCTACAAAGAACTCCTTTGTCTGACCTGTACCGTCTCGTTCTACTTTCTCTCTAAAAACAAAAGCCATGAAAAAAGAAATGTACATCTTTACCATCATAAATATATACCTCCTAATCGATTAAAAAAAATATACGAATATTTTCCAAATCCCAATTCCTTCACTTCTTCACTCACTACTTCATCAAACGATAAATTTTTCTTCCTTCCTTCTATACCTTCTTAAAACTTCCCTCCACACCTACCATTCCAATAAAATGAATAAATTTCCAACCTGGAATCGAATCGAAAGAATCCTTCCGTTATTAAAAAATACATCTCAACATTCTGTGCATTCCATTCACATCCAACACATCTCGAATCTTTGCCAAAAAGCTACGAAAAACAACATCGTGCATAATTCGCGATCAACGAATCGCTTGTACCTCGTATCACGATAAACAATCCCTCTCGTTCGAGGCCACATATGCACACGCCATGTGCGCTTTCGCATACACACACACACATAGACACACAAACACACGTAGGAAGGAATCGAGCGTAGCCGAGGCGCGTCTCGCCGGCCGAGCAATTCGATTCGTAAGACGGGAGACGTCGAGAAGGACGAGGAGGCGAAAGAGGGACGGCGGTAGAAGGGAGAGAAGGTCGACGGTTGTAGGGTGGAGACGGCGATGGTGGTGGAAGGCAGGAGGAACGAGGAGGAACGAGGGAGTGAGCGCGTAGGGATGCCGCGGGGAGAGGGGAACGGCGGAGGAAAACGCGGAGGTGGAGGTGGAGGAGGATAATATTGATCCCCTCGTAGCCCCGCCCCTCCTTGCCCAGCCGACGCCATCATTATATTATCCACCATCCCTCCGTCCATCCGACATATGCGCACACCTACGACCTCGAAATCCACGGGACCCCCTTGGTCCATCCACGCATCGCTCTTCCAAGACGCTATCTATTCTCCTCACGAGGGAAAACTGTACGTGTATTCTATCCGCTAATATTCAGAACAGTAGAATAGTATATATGTTTTCGTTCGAAAAAACGAGAGAGAATGAGTTAAGTGATAAGAGAGGGGCTAAGGGACGAGTTCGAAGGATACCTTGTTACGGGTCAGTGTATCAATCCGAAACTTGGTAAGGTGAGAATATATTTTACGATCGAGACAATGAAAAGTAAAAAGCAAACGTTTGAGAATGGTTACGTTGGAAATGGAAATCAATTCCTTGGATAAACACTGTCGTAGTTGAGTCGAGAGCAGTTTCTCAGAGAGTTTTGCTTTCTCAAATATATTCGCGGCTTCGCGTGAAAAAAAAAGAAAAAAGAAAAAAATAGGTGAATATTCGTTTTTTATCAAGTAGTAGTAGTTGGAGGTACGAGGATACGGTTATTTCTTGGCGGGCGAAAAATGTCTGAAGACGGTACTTCGTTAAAAATAAATTCCACGAAACCTGGTCGGATATCCGGCAGCTTCGGGAGGATTTCGAGACCGTGAAAATCTGTCTGGATACCTTTTCGCGCTCTCAGACACTTTTTCACTATTATTTTACGACCAGATCATTTCTCCAGACAATTGGGGATCTTCGTTTGCTCGATTGTTTCCATTTTTGCATCGATTTACGAATAAGTTAGCTAGGTTTTATTTAATAATTCTCGATTAGAGAAACGTTAAACAAACAACGCGTTCGTCGACTCGACAGATTAATCTTTTCTTCCATTTTCAAATTTCTACGATCACCATTTCATACAATCCCTTCCTCTCTCTTCCCATATTTTCTCTATTTCTTTTCTCTTCGCTCCTCTCGCCCCTCCGAGCAGGCAGTCTCAGTTTGCAACAGTACCAGTCTCCATAAATCTCACTATAACGGCGAGATGGATCAGCCAGAATCGCCACGTCCTACGCAGAGGGAGCCAGTTCGTGCTTGTATCGCGTTCTCGCGAATATGTGTACACGCTTGGTCGCGCACGCGCGCGTATATCCACACGGATCGCTATGAATATGCGACTGCGTGAGAGGAGAAATAGCATTGTCGGGACTGGATATAGAGGAAAATCGCCTTTGGTCATGGTCCAATTTCGTAATCGTGCGAGAAATCTTATTGCGAATTTGCGAGAGAAAATTTGTTGCATGCACGCACGTTTGTCTGGTACATCCGATTGTTATGTTGCCGGTTATGTTTAGTCACCAGGATGAATTTGCCAATTTCTTTGCAACGAGAATGGACACAGGCGAAAGATCGTAAGCGGTGAGATTAAGATTTTAAAAGTTTGAGGGAAAGGTGAGAATTTCTTAAAAATTGGATTGGATTTGAGCGAAATTCCGTGGTGGAATTGCGCGACATAGACGGAAGTTAGAAAATCGTAGGGTACAACGAGACAACTTTCACGGTGGCTGGATCGTAGCCAAGACGACGAAACAATTTTCCGGGAGGCAACATCGTAGGATCTGTTTTAGCGAATAGTTTGAAAGCGTTTTCACGTAATTGAGAATAGTCGAAGCGAATATTGAGAATACCGAAATCGTAATTGGAATCTTACAAAATTGTTAGAATTGGAATTTTATAAAATTGTTATTTTGAGGGGAAGATTTGCGATTAAATAATTAAAAAATATATTTTTACCTTTGATAAATTGTTTGCTTGTTAAAGTAAGTAAGTTTTGAAACTATGCGAGGAATGTTCGAAATTCAAATTTTTCCATCTTTCATCCGTCGATTTCAATTTCTGTACGAAATTAGAAAATGGAAAAGGATAGAAGGAAAAAAGAATAGAAAAGGAAAGAAAAAAGGATAGAAAAATTATCACGTTTAACAATATGATTTTAAAAATTAGAATATGAAATTAAAAATTGAAGTGGACCACTGCGTTTGTACGGACGACTTTCTATTCATATCAGTTTATGTTTGTCACTATACAGCGAAATTATTATTCCTTATCCGATTTTATCTGATACAAGTTAAAAATTTAAAGTAACAAAGTTTTTATATATTTCTCATTGCTAAAACAAATGAAGAATATTTAATCTAAAAATATTACGTGTTACGTGTGTGAAATAGTTTTATTATCATTTAAAAAATTCCGCGATCATTATCAATCTACGTGTCATAAAGAAACAGTAAAAAGGAATTTAGAAGTGATACGGAATTAAAATACACCAAAATATTTCTCCAGGGAATAAGACAAAGAAAAAAGAATCAAAGAAAAAATAAAAACAATAAAATCTGTTATTTAGTCGCATAAAAGATAAGAAATTACAATATCATTAAACGCGTCATTATTTTAGCAAACGATGATTACCATTCCTCTTTACGCAATTCTTTAAAATTCCACGCGATAAAATATTCTTCTCCTTCGTTTACTACCAACTAACTTCTGGAACGAAAGAAGTGGAATGTAATTTCATCACATTCCATCACATCGCAATTTTTACATCGAATTTCAAAAGAGATATGAAAAAAAAAGGAAAAAAGAATCTGGATAAACTAACTACAGCCTGGACGAATTCTTGACGACCGAGGGAGAAAGGGGGTGGAAGAAAAAAAAAAAAAAAAAAAAAAAAAAAAAAAAAAAA
>NW_006263478.1:887150-890114 GCF_000469605.1 Apis dorsata
TCGTTTGTATTAAAGTGGCCCGGAGGGCAACACTGAACGATACAAACGGCATATGAGGCAGAGTACGACATGGAATGGGAAGGCCGACCAGCCTCCTCTCTTGGTGTGTGAGCAGTTTTATGGATTTTTTTTATCGTTGTGGTAGTGGACTGTACAGCTGCAGCCAGTGGGATTCGGATATTCAATGTTGGCGTACCTGTATGGATATTAAATTAACACCCGTAAGCCGCGAGTATTAACAACTTTGCAAAAGATTATACGAGATTATGAGCTCAAGCGGAACACGTGATTTTTAATGCCGTGTCCCGGCTAGCTCTCGTGCCTCCTCCATTCCTTTGTAATTTATAAATAGTTACGGCTCATTGCGTTGCACCTGTTATCGATTCGCGTCGAATTCAATGCACCCTCCTCTCTCTCTCTCTCTCTCTTTTTTTTTCCTCCCTCTCAATCCTCTTTTTTTTCCTTCTTTTTTTTCCTCTCCTTGCCTTCCTTTTTTTCTTTTCTTTTCTTTTCGCCTCTTCCAACGGTCAGGGACTGTTTTCGTCGTTAATGCAATTCGAATCGACGATTGCTACGTGTTCTCCCGACGAAAGGGTTTACGAGGAACGGAAATTTTTTCTCTCTTCAAATTTTGCAAGCGCAATCATCGAAGATATCTTATTAATTTTTCGATCGAATCCCTTTTGTGAATTCATTCTTAACATTCGTGCATAACGATTTTGTAACTCGCAGAAGATTCTACGGATTGGAGAATATTTTTATCGATAAATTTCGATGAATTAAACGAATCGTTGGGTTGATTAAGTTTTATCGAAAGAAAAAGAAAAAATTGCGCTATTTTCAACTTTGTACTATCGAGAAAGATTAGAAAATATACAGGGTTATACCTTCAGAGCGTAATATCGTAACGACGTGCTAATTTTTAATTTATCGATTGGAAATTATTCCACGGAATGGCTTAATTAGATTCGAATCGATGTCTCGCATTGATTGCGAGATAAGCGCGTATAATTGATTAAATACGTTTCAAGAATTTTTCTTCAACAACCTTTTCGTCATCTCTTGTCTTTTAACGTCTATATAATTCGGTATTATACATCTTTCGCTACCAATTTCTCGTATCTCTTTCCCCTTTCTCCCTTTAAAAATATTGCAGATATTAATACAGTAATATTCTCACTAATTACAATTTAGCTCGATCAGAGGGCAAATATTGTAACAACTTGAAGATCTTATCAACCGAAGATATCAATATCATAATCATAATAACTGACCAACGTTATTATCCATGTACCATCGCCACGTTAAAATCCATATCAAGAAATCGTGCAAATTTAATCGCTCCTCCATCGTGTATGGCCAACGTTCGTTTTAATATCGGCCGATATCCCGCTGAAAATAAATCCGCGGGAAATTCGATACGTTACTTAGGGACCACAATTCATCGTAAAAGGTTAATATTCGCGTTGGTAATCCACCAACGGAATATCGCAGATCACGCATCCCGGCCTTCCACGTTTTCCAGCCCTGTCCGCAATGGTATTAACTTCGCGCGCGATTTACAGCGTACCTGTATCGCAATCGATTCGCCAAATCTCCGATACACTCTTCGTCATATACACTCATCAAAATATATATATATATATATATATATACATATAAATCGTAAATCTCCGATGCGAGTGCGAGCAAACTGAGTTTCATTCTTTCTTACACGCGAGAGAAGTTTAGGGAGATTTAGGTTAGGAGGTAAGCGCGGGAAATACGAATGTTGGCAAATCGTAGAATCAAAGGGTAATAAATTATTCAACAATGTGTCTTTCTCATCCGAGTTATCGAGTTATGCTTGTTATTTTAGACTTTGAAAACACGAATGTTCAACCTGACCAGCCAACAAGACATTGATTTACTTCTGTCTAAACACGAATCGGTTAAATCGGATCACTGTAGCGATGTAATAGAATCGTGTAACTTGTCATTGTGGCATATATGATAATCGTCGTTTCTTGAATTGCGCGAGAAAATAAATTGAAAATTCAATTTGTGCGAAACAACAAGATCAATTCAAACTCCGATATATAAAATCTCAAAGATTCCAAGAATATCGACGAATCTCTTATCTATTGGAAAAAAAAAAAAAAGAAAAAAGAAAGAAATCGACGCACGTTCGACGCGGCGGTGAAAAGCTAGGAGGAAGTAAGGAAGGATGGTTCCTGAATCAAACGAATCGCTCGAAAAGCTCGTCTTGCTTATCCCTAAATCCCTTCGTATCACCGTAACAGATATCCGCGCCATTACAGGCTCAATCACTGGCCCGTTAATCTGGAGATCTTTGCTCGGCCGCGGCAAAGGTTTCATAACGGGGATGGGGGAGGGGAAGAGGGGTTGGGGAGGGGTGTTGCGCGGCGGAATCGAGCATCCGCCGCGGCTCTGAAATCCCGAAGACAGCCCACACCGTTGATCCTTTGCGCACACGAGAACTTACGAGAGCTTTGGCGAGCCGCGATCGTGGCTCTCACCCCCGTTTTCGAAAACGCGTTTCGACGTAAACCCTCTCTCCTCCCCTCCCTCCTCCGTTTAACCGGAATTCACGCGAGAGTAGCTCGCTGTATTATACGACATTCGTATACACGCGCAGGCGGTGGCCAGCCGCGAGAGAAAAGAGAGCGAGACGCAGAGCGGAGGGTTGAATGAACGGGCGAAACGAAGGTGAGCCGTGTTCAATTGGGGAGGAGTTGTCGGGTGGAGAGAAGGAGGGGTTCGCATACCGGATGCAAATCGGCCTACGGGAAGAGATATGCAACCGGACGACCGCAGCGCAGTGCGGCAGAACAGCGTGTGCATTGGAATGCAACCGGCTGGTTGCAATGGCAAAGGTAATAATTGATATATAGCGATGGCATTGGCCGCTGACAGCCGCTAACCCGGCCGAATACGGATGACACCCGGTAATCCTCACTCTCA
>NW_006263478.1:890493-893646 GCF_000469605.1 Apis dorsata
GTGTGTCCGTTGCGAGGGTGGCGAAAGAGGGAAGAACTGATGGTGGACGGACATGGGTGGGATAGGGACGGAGAGAATGCACCGAGTGTAGGGTGAGAGGGGCGAGAGGAGGGGAAAGGGGAGCGTGCTCGAAACACATAGAGAGAGAGAGAGAGAGAGAGAGTGGTTGGCGGAGGAGGTTGCAGCGTAGAGAGAGAGTCCCGTGCAACGACGCCGCCACGCGGTGTGCGGTGCAACCATACTAATCCGTCGATGGATTTATGGTCTTAATCACCGGCGGATTATCTCGGACAGCCGCGCTCTGCTGCCACCGACCGAAACATACGCCTGCCTCTTTGCAGATAACTGTATACCTGTATACCTCTCCTCCCCTCTTATTCATCTCCTCCTCCCTTACTTCCGTACTTTCTACCTTGTGCAGAAAGCACACTTCCACCTTTGCATCTTCCTTCTTACATCGGGATTCCAATACTTTCGCGTCTGGATTCTGGTTTTCGTTCTCCCCCAGGGGGAGGAAAGAGAAGGAGAGAGAAAGAGAGAAAGAGAGAGAGATACATTGGATGGCACGAGCACGACGACGAAAAATCGAATCCGTCGAATGGATAGAGGCAACGAGATTTCTTATTCATTGGTTTCCGCAAATTGATGCGGAGAGGCTGGCTTACGGTGGCGTGTTATCGGGGATATTTCGCGCCCGGAACTCGCGACTCTGTTGATTCCAGCGTGAAATATAAGAACGATACAGAGGGTGGATCGAAGAAAGATATACCGATGAAACGATTTCTATTTTTTTCTCTTTTCTTTTCTTTTCTCTTCCTTTCTTTTTTCTTTATTGCGATCGATCAAACGAACGTGAATCTAACATATTTACTTTTTCGTACGACGTTGATTGACGATTTGGAGAAAAGTAACGATAATTTCCTCCAATTTGAGAATTTTTTTAGGGGATAAAGACGATAAGTCGAATCGTATAATACAATGTTTTCTCTGTTTTTGAAAACGGAGGAAAGGATCGAGATTTTTGGCCTCGTGATTATTGGTTGTTGGTACGCATTGAACGATCTCAACTCAGATCGTGAACCGCCATTCAGATATCGTTCGAAATTCCCAGCAAATCCGCGGACAAAATAGATAAGCTTTCGCGCATTTATCGGCGAGCATTAAATGTTAGGTCGGGATTAATTAAGCGTAATGCCGCGGCTAGAATTGACTAAATGCGCCCGAATCGGTTCGCATAAATTCCGCCAATTCCGGAGGTTTGTGTCACGTAGAAGTTTCTATCGAAAGGGCAGGAACAACGGCCACGGTTCAACGAGCCCGACAACCATCGTGGTCCGTGCCGTAGACACGATTTTACCCCTGCGTTCCAGGACGAAGTGACGGGAACATGGACGGTGTGCTTTGTCACTCGTGACGAAATTAAAATTTTCCAAGTTAATACAGAATTGGCCATTAATTCGTTGAAAAATAGTTAATCAATTGAAATAACATTTATTCTATTAACTATTATAGTTGATCCGCTTTTCGCTATAATTTCGGCGTTTTAATTATTTCCTATTATTATATACGTTTTGAACAATGAGTTATCGAAGAAGAACTTATGCAAGTAACTTCAACTCATTAAATTTTGCTCGATAGAGAAGTAATTTTCACAACGATCTTTATGATGATTTACTACGAATTATTTCTTTTTAAAAGAATTCATAAAATATTAAATAAAACGGAATGTTTTACAAAAGTCAAACCATTATTTCTTTACTCCTATTTATTTTCTAATAATTTTGATTTTATTTATTAATTGATCCAACAATCTTATCAAGTATAATAAATAAATTTCTAATTTTGCAAAAATTTCGAATTCTCTCGAGCGTGTAAATCAAAATTTAAAGAGAAAAGTTTTGGGAGGGAAGGAAATGTTAAAATTCCAGGAATAGTCCACGATAGTTGGGATCCACCAGTATTTTGGTGCATGGCGTATAGCAGCGTGGCGGGAATACCGTGCCATGCTCTGTGTGGTTCTATAAATCCAGAAGGGTTTACCGGCGCAAAGCTTCCCTTGTGAGCTGCGCAACCCCACGTGACCTCATACCTGCCCACTTCCATTCCCCGTTTCACTTCCGGTCCGATACCTATTTTCCACGACCAAGTATTCATTTCCACCGATCACTTCTCCTAAAGGTTTTGGTGAAACCACGAGGATTGTCAAGTCGAGAAACACGCCATTCGATCCATTAATATCGATCCAAGTCAAACTTGGAAGGAAACGTGCTAATTCTCTCTTGATATAATGGGATTATTAAAGAAAGAATTTCATTCTGAGATTATATGGGTAAAACTGTTACGCGTGAAATGTCAAATCGAACAATCATGGATGATGATTTTGATCTCAGAAAGTTGAGTTAATGAGAAAGTTTGGCTTTTATAATAGTTTATATGTTCATATAAGTAGAAGACTCTAATAGAAGATTGAATATTATCATCTCTTAATATTTCAATTTTTTGCTTAGTTCATTTCTGTTTTATGAAAAGTATTATCTGACCCGTGATCGACGATATCTCATTTGCCAATGAGTCATCGAAATATGTGAAAAATAGAATTTTATTAAGATTAGTGAAATTGTTGTTGTTGTTATTTTTTTTTCAATAAGAACGATATCAAACACGTAATATATTTAAATGAATTTGATTTATTTGATTTTATTAAAAAGAAAAATAAAAGATGTTTTATAAGTATATGATAAAATTGCAGAAAATTCTGTATCTTTGTGTTATCTAGTTAATCTGGAACGCATATCTAAACTGGATAACAGTTTTAGTTACGTAAACCATTTTCTCAATTAATATATTACGTTGTTACTTATAATATAAGTGCTGATATTTAAATAAATAAAATATAAATAAAAAACTTGAAATTTCTCACAGCAGTCCTATTTCAACTATATAATAAAAATTCTTCAAGTATGATAATTATTTAATAATCATCTACTAATAGGATAACGTGCAAAGGAATTTATATTTTATAAATATTTTATTATTATTATTAATTTTAAATTTCTTTTTATCGAACCTCGCGTGTCAAATATTTGAAACAATGAGAAAAATCGCCTACTTCTCAAAAAAAAAAAAAAAAACATCAGACAAAGAAATGGCATT
>NW_006263478.1:893936-897456 GCF_000469605.1 Apis dorsata
ACGTGAGACCTCGAGGTATCGAGCAGAAAAAGCATGAATTGTTGCCTTTGTAATCGATACTTGAACGCATCAATGCTTCCATTGTAACTTTCTACTGCTACTTTGATCAACTCGATTCCAAGTCACCGTTGATTCGTGTTTCGAGCTCTGGCATAGATCTTCACACGTCCAAGAATACTTTCACAACACAGGAAAAACAATGCATCGAGATCGATTAATTTTTGCCACCTCGAGATTGTTTATCCAAAAATTAGACGTCTGTCGATAACGAGCGAAAAAAAAAGAAACGCTGATAACGATGCTTTACTTTTTGAAAATAACAAAAAAATTTACAAAAAATTGCCGATTATCTGTACGATACGATGCATTGGAAATAATTAGTCACGATACGAAATTGACTTGTTAATATATAAAATTGTCGAAAGTTTAAATTGTCCAAAGTTTCTTGAAATCGGATTTTTTCGTAAAAAATTTCGTAATTTTAAATTTTTATTTAATTTTTACTCAATAAATGGAATAATAATCGTTCATTATAAAACTATACCGCGTTTCGAAACGATTAAGATTAATTCTTCAATGCGATAGATAAAATTTATTTTTCCAAATATTCTAGAGTATCTAGTCGAAAAGTTAAAATGAAAATTCGTTCGTTCAGCCAAAACGTCACTCATCTAAGTTATTTACATCTACGAATTTACAAATCTCATCAATTATACATAAAATATAAAAAAATAAAAATTTATTTTCTCAAATAAAACGTCGTTTCAACAAATTTTCTCGTCATCCTTACTTAATTATGAAATCACAATAAATATAAATAAAGTTAATGAATTATTATGAAAATCGTTTATAAGATATCGAAGAGAGTTATATATGGGATTAATTAATATTATCACTCACCCTGACACGAGGTTCTGGAAGTTTGGTGAACAGACCTATTTCTTCCCTGGTCGACATATCTGGATACCGATTCCTCATGAACAAAGCTTCGAGCTCTTGAAGTTGTTGGGACGTGAAATGCGTCCTCTGCCGCCTCTGGCGTTTGTTCTTCTTTCCATCCTTATCGTCCGCGTTATTTACCCCAACCACACCGTCAGGGGAGACAACCCCTCCACCGGCTCCCAATTCGTGTTTCACCTCTGTCGGTGTCGCAACATCTGAAACGTGTTAAGATATCACATTCCCTAGAAAATGATGACACTTATTCTAAGAGAATTCACTACGATTCTTTACGATTTATATAAATTCGATCTTATATATTTCGTGGAAACGGGGAAATTTCGAGTAACGAGGAAAATGATCGCGTGAAAAATGAATAATTCAAATGGTTCACAATTGTGAAGATTTGCTTCGAATTTATTCTTTAATTTTAAAATAATCGCGCGATACTAGGATGAAAAATGTTTTAACGACTTTTATTGTATTAACCATTTTTTTTTTTATTCCTTCTTCTTGAGAACGGAATATTTCAATAATCCATTGCAATTGTAAAATGGATGCACGATTTTTTGAATCTCTTCAATTACAAATTAAAATTAAAAAAAAAAAAAGTACCTCTTCTCGAAGCACGCGAGCTTTGAAGCGAGTAACGATCATACCGATCGATTATATCGCTCGATCGGTAATCACACGAGAATAACGCGTATGCGTTCGTCATTCGATCGTGGCAGTGACAGGTGAGGGTATTTCACCCCTGACTCCGCAGCGGCAAATCGCCAGCTTCCCTTACTCGTACTGACAGCCGTGTGATCGATTACCACTTTTTTCAAAGAGCACCGCTATCAGTGCGTCTGATGATGCCGCTAACTATCTTCTAACTAAGACGGCCGTATCTATTTACAGAGGCAGCAACTCGACATAATATCGGTCGCACCGATACCGACCGAGTTCCGTCATCGAAGAAACGTTCGACCGCTTTATCACCGTGTTTCAATTTATTCAGTATAATCTTAATCCACCCACCACGGCCTGTAATGTCGTCTATTTTACTATTCACGTGGAAACGGATATTTCTAGTATCGAAGATAAAACGTTGCGTTGCGCAGGAGACTGTTATCGGTTAGTTTGGATCGGTTAATTGGTTTAACACGATGTAATTGTCTCGTGTACGATTGAATTTAAATTCGCCTTGTTTTCAAATTTTCTTTCAATTCAGGAACGAAGCTTTATTCAATCCATTGGTAACGAAATTAAAGTGTATCATATCTTAGATATATGTTAATTACGTGTTACAATAACTAAATATACTGCACCCTACCACCCTTTGTCTTCTCAATATAATTATTTCTAACGAATAATATCTTTCTTCGTAAATTTTATTTCTTCTTTCTTTCGAAAAGAACAAAATTCGATCGAATTTATTGAATCATAAATTTCGCAAACTTACTTTTAGCGAGGAAAAGAAAGAAAGAGAGAGAGAGAAAGAGAGAAAAAATTATTCGTCAAAGAGGTTGAAATTCTGAAACATCTTTGGGAGGAGGAACGAGAGGAACGTGCCGGACTCGCGTGAAGGAGGCAACGAGAGGCCTCGCCCCCGTCTCGGGATTACAAACGAGTGAAGTGAGATCCGTCCCCGGGGTTTGTTGTTAACCAGGCCTGTAAGACTCTCTCGGAGATATTTCAATTTGCGGGGATTTGGGGCGGCTGCGAGAGTGCCGGCTAAGTGCCGAACAAACCTGCAAACAAACGACGAGTAAGCATTTTCCTCGCCTTTCTCGCGTTGCATCCGACAACGACACCTCTCTGTTATCATTTGATTTCACCCCCTCGAATCTCCATCATATCCTACTTGATCGATGCGCGAATCTTTTTCCTTTGCCACCGCGTAAAGATGACGCGTGACGCGTTGAATAATATTTATTCAATCAAGTTTAATTAAAAGATCGAGAGTTGGCCATTAACCTCTTAAAAATTTCGAATAATTACGCTTAAGTAATTATTTAAAAGGAATAATATTTATTATAATTATATTTTAATTCTTTTCATAGTAACTAAAATATATTTGGCATTGTTTGTCATTATTATTATCCCTTGGATTGAGAATATTATATTGAAATAAAAATGTGTTATGAGTTAATAGATTGGAATTATGAGCCATGAAGTGTGTTTCTCGCTTTAATATTTCGCAACGAGAAGAACGTTTGGAAACTTTAAAGTTTGAATAATCTTTCGAGGATTGTACGTACCACTATTGAAGATATATTTTACGTGAATTTTTAGATATTATTATTCAATTCCACAAACTACGAACTTCTTCCTTAATCGCCTTCTGAAAAATTACCATCCAACGTATATGCAGAAATAAAATATCTCAGAGACTCTCATTAACCACGATCCACGATTAATCTAATTTCAATCGAATTTGTAATCTGCTCTCTAAACGTCACGATAATACTATAAAATTTTCAAACAAAAGGCCGAGAATGTCATCGAGAAGCGCGACATGGATGAGAGAAGTGTCATCGAGAAAAAAAAAAAAAAGAAAGAAAAATGAAAAAATAATTATTGGAAATTCGAACGA
>NW_006263478.1:897803-899269 GCF_000469605.1 Apis dorsata
GACGAGGACGGGTTAGAAAAGTTGGTGGTAAATTGGCGAGGCGTACCTTTTCGGATATCCGGCCTGTGTGTCGTGTTCGTGCGGGACCTAGGTTGTGCGGTAGAAAATCCACCGGAGGGTGTCGTGGGTGTCGCACCCGGTGTGCTGGGGTTGCTTCCACCGGGAGTGTGAGCTCCGTGACCCGTCAAATCGAGCCTTGCCAAACCCCCGGTCACCTCGTCCCGGAAGTCGCCCTGTGCCCATACTGCAAAACGCATCACACCCTCTTGCAACATCGTCTAAGCTCTCCGTAAGCTCTGCTATTTACTAACTTATTTCGTTTACTAATCCGGGATCCCGCGGGGCCGTTTCCGCCCTTCTTCCTCTTCTAGCGGGGCAAAAAAAAGAAAAAAAGAAAACTAGGTCTCCTCTTCGTGGGGAGTGAGGAGGAGCCAGGGTCAAGGCTTCGATCCGATATTTCTCGAAAATACTCTTTCGTTTCGAATAAGATAAAATAATATTTTCTACTTTTCTTCCTTCCCCATTCTTTGTAAATTTATAAATTTATAAATTTTTAGTAGATAATTAACTTTTCGATATTAACGATTTTTCTTCGTATCTTTTCATATCCTTTTCTCAAGTAAAGTAAGTATAAGTAAATTCAATTAATTTTGATACAATGTAAGGTGAAACGTATGAAGATTCTTTCAAAAAAGAATTGAATTTATCGTACGAAGCGCAGTAACAATTCATCCCAATTTTTCCACTCGAGAATAAACTCGTAATCGTAACTCGTCACGCGAGAAAAATCGCGCGTATAAATGAATCATTTCACACTCGACTTCTTCTACTTCCACCGTCGCATAATTAACAGCGACGTTCTTTGCGTCTTCTCTCGTTTTTATTTATCCACATGGATGCATGGCGCGATGAAGGATGGAGGGAACGAAGGAACGAGACGAAGGAACGGAAGGAGCGAAAGTTGAGAAGTAAACAGAGAGGGAGAGAGGAGAGAGAGGAAAGGGGAAGAAAAAGTTTGAGCTCGAAAGTCGAAGGAGGTGGCGGTCGAGAATAGGGCGAGAGATGTCGGTAGCGAGAAGTTAATCGGGCAGGCCGTTTAGTTTCGCTCCGTTTAGTTATATTTGGTTTCCACGGGGGCGGCAAAGGAGAAGGGGGGGAGGGGAGGCGGTTCACAATTAGTCGGCGCGTAACTCGGCGGTGATTTAGTGGCACGCAGCAACGAAGATGCGCGTGTCACTCTTCCAGGATATTGCCAACTGTGCGTTACGAGCTGACGGTCCGTTCTCCCAGTCTTTTATGGGACTTCTTAGTTCGAATGGTGGATGGACTGGTGGATGGATATTATTCGGGGTTGAAATGTAAAAGGAGGGAGTATCGATGATTCAAATGGTCGAAACATTTGATAATTTAGTAATACCAGTATCGTGAAATAGTAATTTTTCAAAGAAATTTTCAATGGAGGATGG
>NW_006263478.1:899495-904079 GCF_000469605.1 Apis dorsata
ACTGGTGGATGGATATTATTCGGGGTTGAAATGTAAAAGGAGGAAATATCGATGATTCAAATGGTCGAAACAGTTGGTAATTTAGTAATACCAGTATCGTGAAATAGTAATTTTTCAAAGAAATTTTCAATGGAGGATGGACTGGTGGATGGATATTATTCGGGGTTGAAAAAAAGGAGGGAATATCGATGATTCAAATGGTCGAAACATTTGGTAATTTAGTAATACCAGTAGTATCGTACAGCATAGTGAAATAGTAATTTTTAAAAAAATTTTCAATGGTGGATGGATTGGTGGATGGATATTATTCGGGGTTGAAATGTAAAAGGAGGGAATATCGATGATTCAAAATATCGAAATATTTGGTAATTTAGTAATACCAGTAGTATCAGCACAGTGAAATAGTAATTTTTCAAAGAAATTTTCAACGAGGAATTAAAAGAGTGTAATTATTCAGACAAAGGAAAAATATCATTCGTTGAAATGTATGAGTAATTCCTTTCAGAGAGAGAGAGAATGTATGCGTGTTTTTACGATATTATGATTACGATATTATGATATTAAGAATTATTCGCCATGAAATATGTTTAATTACAACGATGAAGTGGCCGCGCGTGATAAAACTGAAGTGCAACATTTCTTTTTTTTCTTCTTCTTGTTTACTTGCTCGCATTGATCGAATCGCAATTCAATGAAATTCAATGAAACGCACGTTTCTTCGACACGATAAAGTGTCGAACAAGATATCGCTATAATATCAAAATTTTTTGCGAGATCTTTACACGATTTCACCACCACATTATCCGTTCCCAAGTTGGACACTGCAGTAGCTCCCACTTATCTTCGAACGTATCTTCGAAGGAATTCTTTTCCAGAATGCGTAATGTAATTTTCCGCGTTGGTTAAAATCGTTACTTATCTCGATTCACGATCGATAAGAGAAAGGCAAAACGCATAACCGGATTCCTCCTCGACGAGAGACAATCAATCGACTCGTCGTTCCCTCCATTGCAATATAATTCTTCCGATATTATTATATACGCGCGATATTTACGTCGAGTTAATCGATTCAATGTCTGATAACACTTATCACTTTCGATCTTTCCTTTGCTTTTTCTTTTCTCTCCCTCGGGAATCAAGTAAAAATCAACGTGTAACAATTCCATCCGCAGATAAAGTTAATGTCTCTCGAATAAATCGCGAGAAATAGTTCCCCAATCTAACTACACCCCTAATCAAACAGATCGGTTACGCGTATTATTTGATCGAGGAACACGCGTAAGGAGCTACGAATGGCCACACGAGGATAAGTTTGCCAACCCTGGACAAGGGAGAGGAGAGACCTTTGTTTGCCAAGGCCAGTCCCCGAGGAGGAAAGAGCGGCCGCGGTAATGTCGCGTTATCTGTGATGCCTCCTCGGCAAACAGCATCTGAGTGCTGGAAGAAGAAACATGGACTCCGGTGATACTTATCACGTAACACAAGAATGCGAACGATGTAACACGTTGTAAATAAACGTCGAAGGGATCACTCGTGGTGATCGATACGGACACGTTGCAGCTGATCGATGATTTCGAAATAAGCGTGCGATGGAATAAATATTCGATAATATTTTTGTGAAAGTGGAATGTATATATATATGTGAATTGTTGCGATTAAGTTAATTTCGTAGCGATTCAGAAATATGATTCAGAAATGAATCTTTATTTCGAATAGTTTATTTTAAAAAATTCCCTTAGCCTATCCTAAGATTTCCTATTGTTAGATCCACCGAAGAAAATAAAACGATAAAATACGGTAGAAATGTAAATTGAAACTAAAAAAATCTCGATATTTATTATTTTCGTTTTGTAAGTTCTTCTTCTTCTTCTTTTTCTTCTTCTTCTTCTTCTCGATTCGAGAGATTTCGGTTCTTAAAATAAATAAATACAGGCCACGGACAAAGACAGTGTGAAGCCTTGTCTGTCGCACAATTACCAATCCTCGTCGTGCCTTCTATTCTTCGCTCTCGTGGAAGGATCGTAAATATAAGAGTAATCCTGTGCATATCGGATAACAAGGGAAAAATTTCGAAATTGACGGACAACGATTCGGCCCCCGCTAAAAATGTATCTTTCCTCGTGTGTTTTGATTAAACCGGTGTACACCGTTCCAACTTCCTCGTTCCGAAGTTTGTATATTATTTCAAGATTAGAGTTAATCTTATAATCTACATCCTGATCCGACACACGCTATTTAAGCGACCTACTCAACCGAGCGAAATTTATAGGTCTCCATTTTTCACGTTTCAATATCTTAACGACGCGATCTATTCCGTGGCACGAGGTTCTTCTTTGTACAACTTCTTTGTGGTGTCGTTTCAAAGGAAATTTTTATCGATAAAAATTGTAACGAAGAATGTAACAACGAGTTACGATAAATAAAATATTTCCATCTATGATCTATAATATAATACAAAAGTGTATTAACTTTACTCGTTTACTTATCCAAATCACGGAAAATAACATACGAGAAAACGATATTCAACTCTATTAATAATTAATAAAAATCAAAAAAAGAAAAAGGAAAAATAAATTTTTCTAATAAGTTCGATTCGATTCACGTAGAACGTTATGACGTTCGAAGACAAACACCTATTACGATTCCTTCCTATTTATTTCGTTCGATATATTCTCCAATATATAGTTTCCCACGAGATCTCCTGCAGAGTTCTTGGAGGCTTAACGTGTCGTATCGTTTGACGGTTCTACCGTTCGTTGGGTTCGTGGCAGAGTTACACGAGACGTGAAAGCGGAAGATCTCGAAGGGAAACGTGGCCAAAAACTACCCTACCCTTTCCTGTCAAACATTCGACATCCATATTGGTCAGTGGCTCGAGGATGATCCTTCGTTCTCGCCTTCGTTTACGTTAAGAAGATCGTATATTGATCCCGCGAATTCAAAGAAATTCTACGAACAACGAATTTTTAGAAACGTAGAAACCAATTTTTCTTTTTTTTTTTCTATAAACTTTTTCTCATTTTTCTAATCTCCACAATCCCTCATAATTTTCATAATTCTTCCTTCTCAATTATTGTTCACGATCCAATATTCGCCCATCCGTCCAACATTGCTCGTCCACCTCCTCGTTTCTCCACCCTTCAAATTCTCCATTTTTCGATTTTTCTTTTCCCTTCGAAAAAGGAAAAAGAACGCGACAGACAGAAAACTTTTTTCCCGCGCGACTGTTCGCACGATGTTCCCTCACATCGTGAAGAAAGAATCGTCAAGATAAAAAAAAAAAAAAAAAAAGAAAAGAAAAATACGAGAGAAAGAGAGGGACGTGGTAACTAGAGGTCCGCGAGGACAGGTTGTAACTCACAAATTTATTACTTTTCCCCGCTCGTTTCGGGGGCTTATTTTATGCCAAAGAGACAAACCGGCTCGCAAGCTGAAAACGGGTGCGCGGCGAGGACGAACGGCGAGGGAACGAATATCTCAGCTGCTTCGTCGCGTTTTTACGCCCGCGGGATATATTAGTGGATCGCTAATCCGCACGGATTTTACGGGGCGGCTGTGCATGCGACCGTCGACGCCGACGAGGAGGACAACGTCGCGCGTCGTCGAGCCGTTCCCGACCCGAATAAACCCCATCGATTTCACACACGGGGATCGAAAGAATCCGCCGAGTTAGAGTCACCCTTCTCACCTTATCGCTTATTGTTTCGCTCGCAATACTTTTTTTAGAACATTTGGCATTTTATCTTGAGATTTATTCGAGTAGGTGATGAATATCTGTGCTTATTGCAATTAATATAATTTCTTCGAATTGTTAATAGTTTTGTAAAAATATTTTTTTGGGAGTATTATATCGAAGTGATGAGTAAATAAATAAATAAGTGTATCATAATGATTAGACGTAGTAAGGGTAGGTATAAAGGTTTAAATTTATTCCAAGGCGTAAAGTTAAGTGTTTTTATAAAAAAAAAAGAAAAAGTAATAATTATTAGTATGAATTATTATTCACGTTTCACGTATTTCACGTCGATTAATCTTCTCTATTATTGATTTTATTAAAGAAAAATATTATCGTCCACATGCTAATAATACCATCGATTTATTTTCCCTTCTTTTTCGGGGGGGAAAAAAAAGAAAAAGAAAAAAGATTCGTTCACACGAATTAACCGCTTAAAATATGTGTCAAAAATAATTTTCCTTTTTTCAATTTCGCAACGCACAACGTCGATCTCGATGAGCGTGGCCCATGAAAGTTATAAAATCCGGGGATTATAATCTCCGACGGTGCATCGTAATCTCCGATATAAAATTATCGATGGAGAGTTATTCCAGCGCCGCTTTCATTACCCGGAAATTTTACTCGCGCTGCAATAAAGCTTGTACCAATATCCGCGGCATCGATCAAGTGATATTTGGCGAGGACTGACATTTGCCGCTTGTTGATTTACTATTACAGTAATATTTTCTTTCCTAACACATTCATCTAATGGTTTTAATCGTTAAAGAGTTAAAATGTATTCACAAGGATTTTTCCAACGTTAAACGGAAAACTAATCGGATCCTTTTCTTTTTTTTTTTTTTTTTTTT
>NW_006263478.1:904300-906894 GCF_000469605.1 Apis dorsata
TTAATTGCGCAAAGTGTTAATTATATTCCTAATTTTTATTTATCGACGTAAATAAATTGTTGCTTTGGATGGAAAGGAAATTTTTTCGATTTAAATTTCGGTCTAAATTTTCAGTTTAAAAATGTTAATAAATTCCCAAATAAATTTCCGTGTCGTCGTTCATACGTAGGTAGGTACGTATTTGCATGTGCTAATTTCACATCGTTCCATGATTATGATTAATGGCACGCGGCAAAAATTATAGATGCTTGTAGAAGTGTTTTACGCTTCGTGAATGTTGGTCGATAATCGGCCAATGAGAGGGTAATGCGCGGACATAAATAAAATGGCACGCGGTGTAAAAATTGTGGGTGTTTAGTGGAGCGTGTCGTTCGTGTAACTCAGCGGTGAAGAGGGTTACAAGGGTCGCTAAAATATCCGTATCGTGCAGCTGTGGCTTCCTTCGAAAGTCACACGAAATTAATCATTCACGCGAAATTCTATAACGCAAACATGATGAGGATAAATTTCTTCAAAGCATTTTCAAATTTATACCTCGTTCATTTCTAACAAAAAGGAAAGAGAAATTTTTAAATTTTAAAATAATTAAAATAATTTGATTTTTATTCCTTTATCATTATCTCACACTCCAAATATCAATTGTTAAATTGCATAATTATGTTCAAAAATATTCAAAACAAAATACTTTCTTAAACATAATATTTAAAGAATAAAATCTTTATTCAGTTTAAATCTGTAATAAACATCTAATTATTACAAATCTATCACAAATAAATTAAAATATCTCTAGAAAAAAAATCGCAGATATTTATCCAAAAATTTACATCATGTGCAAAAAGACAAAATATCCAAAACAAAGTACCTAATTAAATATTATAATTAAAAATTTAAAGAATAAAACGGATCTTTATTCAGTTTAAATCTGTAATAAACATCTAATTATTACAAATCTATCACGAACAAATTAAAATATCTCTAGAAAAAAAAATCGCAGATATTTATCCAAAAATTTACATCATATGCAAGAAGACATAAAATATCCAAAACAAAGTATCTGATTAATATAATATTTAAAGAATAAAACAGATCTTTATTCAGTTTAAATCTGCATAAAGATCTAATTATTACGAATCTATCACGAACAAATTAAAATATCTCTAGAAAAAAAATCGTAGATATTTATCCAAAAATTTACATCATATGCAAGAAGACAAAATATCTAAAACAAAGTATCTAATTAAATTATAATTAAAAATTTAAAAAATAAAATGATCTTTATTCAATTTAAATCTGCATAAACATCTAATTATTACTAATCTATCACGTAACAAGTTAAAATATCTTGAAAAAAGAAATTCTCGTTCCCATCCTAAAACATTCACATAACAAGCTGACCGCACGTATTTCCTGTCCCTCGGCCGTGCCACAGTCGAGGAAAAACCAAAGTGTGTCACGTAGCAAGATGCACGCGGCTGCGATTTTAGAAACGAGGAACGGTCGCACGGCCGATAATTACCCGAATCAGTCACCCCTCGGACGTGGAAAAACGTGCGCGGGGGTAGGAGGACGACGTCGTGGCACCTGTGAGCCACAGCCTCTCCACCACCTCCGGGAAGAGAAAGTCGCGCAAGCCTGCCTTCTCGGTCCTCTCTCCACTCTCTTCTCTAATCTCGTAATCCTTGGCTTCCTTAGGAAGTCGTTTATTAGTCAAGCACGCCGGCCGCGTCATTGGGACAACGACCGAGGGTTAAATATCTCGTACAGGCGTTAAAATCCTGTCCCACGTTTATAAATATTCGGAAACGCTCATCGATCGATGGTATTCTTGGAAACCGCGACTTTCCTCCTTCTTTTCCTTCTTTTGGAAAGATTTTTGGAGGAGGGAGACACGTGCTGTGAAATTTGTCGACGTGAAAAATGATATGAAATTTTCGAAGCAGAAGAAAAAAATGGAGGAGAAAGATTCCGCGTCACATTTTCACGTGTAACTGAGTCTTTCGTTTCTTCCTGTTAAATGAGAAAATTTTTTTTTAAATTTATCGCGAAAAACGATATTGGGAGTTTTGCGAAGCGAGTGAAAGAGGATTTTGGAAAAGATATTTTGGATCAAGATCAAGAGATTTTTTCTTAATAGAAACAGAATTATAAATTAGGAAAGAAGCGAATATTTATGAGATAATTGGTTCAAAAGAATCATTAATATCGGTGGTTAAGGGTCAAAGAAAATGGCACGTACGTTTGTCCCGAGATGGACACGTCGAGCGATTCCGTGGATATAGAGATCGGTAACGCTTGTCAAGCAATTTGTTTAGTTTCAACTTGACACAAGGCGAGAGCACATGGAACCGATAAGTAATCTGAGAGGAGAGGTGTGTCTTTCGAGTTTGTAACACGCGTGTCACAAGCGTTTCGGAAAAGTGTGCGGATAGAATGTCTTTGAAAGACCTCTCAGACGGTATGGCGCTACCGAGGAAAATCCCCCTTACCCGGTTATCACGAAAATTAATTGGAATCTAATCTCACTCCTTATTACACGCACCACTTATTTTCCTAATCAAAAAATTGTATAGAAAAAAAAAAAAAAAAAAAAAAAA
>NW_006263478.1:907176-909566 GCF_000469605.1 Apis dorsata
TTTGTTCTACTTTATTTTTCAACTATTAATATCGCTAAAAAGAAAAAGGAAATCTTAAAAATTCGATTATACCAATTCACAATTCCAACTTACCACGCCCCGTAATTAATTCAAATTGACAGCGCCTTCAAAGCTGTTTAACAAAAGAAAACAAAACCGAGGGCCCCTACTTCCAACGAAGGCTAGAATTAACTTCGTAGAAAGACCTGCTATATTTTCAACCACTTCTAGGATTACACCCTCTTAAAGACCGCAAGTTTTGCGACGGTTTCTCATGGTTTCGGATTCTCACACATCGGCACGCACAGAAATTTCCTCCCCACGTGCCTCGCCTCGCCTCGCCTCGCCTCAATCGAAACCCTTACCGAGTACACGAATCTTGTTTCCGAGGTGGAGGCGTCCTCGATGCCGCTCTCCACGCCAGCTGAGATAATGGGAAGGAAATCAGTTCATTTCTATGTTGATCCCACGGGCTTGGTTCCTGTCGCGCTTAGAAGAGCGCCACGATTGCCTCGGTGATCGAGAAAATCGAGGCAGAAAATCGGCTTGATAGCTCGGCTCATCGACCGACTTAACTGTCTCTCTCTGGAGTCTATAATGTCCCCCCCAGTCTCCGTGAGATGGCCGTCTATAAAATTGACGATTTATCGTGGCCGCTTTTGGAAAAAATTGATTGGGAGAAAGTGTTTCGTGGGCGAAAGAAATTAGATTAATTAAATTCGATTAGTTAAATCGAAATCCAGCCATCGTCTTCTTCAAGTTTTTCGAGAGAAATTTACGAAGAAGACGCAAAAGATAAATTTTAAATTATCGGTTCCAAGTGTCGTTCAATTTACCCAATTACCTAAATCGCATACTCGCTCGATAAATGTTCAAACACTAAAAAAGAAATCAATCAATAAACATTGATAAAACTATTTATATTATCTATTACGTACAATCTATCGTTACAATTTCATGAAACGAGTCAAAGTATATAAGAAACGGCCTTTCAACTGAAATTGACAGATGACTTAAAATTTTGTAATCGTGAGATAAAAAATAAAACTACCTTTTAAATATTACCAATCAAGGATTTTCTCCATTTTCTTCGTATCAATAATATTTCGATAATATTTATCATTTGCAAAGCTTCGAATACAAGATATATCTTTCCCGCGATTACTCAGCACACGCGTTACAATTCACAATGGCGAAGAATCGGGGTCGATGGACCGCGATACATCTTATTCGGGTGGCGCAGCGATCTGAAAGATTGCACGTCTAAATGGCAATGAGTCTGCGGCCAGAAGAGTTTTACCGGGAGCCGTCCCTGGGGAAACCTAGGCGGCTAGCCGAGCAATTTGTCAACACCATTAGACGAAGGCAACAAGGGTTGACTTTGGCGCATCTGCCGAGGAGGATGCCGATCTCGCCTAGCCATATAATAAAGGGGTGGTTAATGACTATTCGAAGGGAAGGGTATCGAAAATCCGGCGCGCAGACCGTATGCCCGCCTGTTGACAAAATATCGGGATATTGGCATTGACCGAAAGGGATAACAGATTTATCAAATGAGTGATTCCTTCCTCCATCGATCGTTTCTTTCACGAGAGGAAATTGGATTTTGAAACTGGACGGACGTGCTTGCCCCATTCACGTTCAATGATCTCACTTTTTCTTGTCTCCATTTATTTTGCGATATTAATAGGAATTTGTGACGAAATACAAATTTGATTTTAATCTTGGGGAAGAAGGGTAGTAATCATTTCTGAATGATTCGAGGAGCAATTTGCGTCAGCTTGACGTTTGAAAAAAACAATAAATATATTTTTTGGAAATCTATTTAAGAAGAAAAGAGCGCCACGATCTTTCGATCGAATCAAAATCGGAAGGAAATTTTTGTCCAAATCGTCTCAAATTTTCAGTTAATCAACAACGAAAGTGAATCATCGATACTCCTCAATCCGTCGAGATGCAACGAACGCGCGGTCCCTCGACGAGCAAGCTCACGGCGTATCGAATTCTCGTCGAATCGAATGGGACGGATCGAACGATCGTGCATTACGCGAAACGGATGGAAAAGATGGCGATTTCACAAACGAATGGAACAGGAGGGGGAGATACCTGCGGTCTGGAAGTGGGAATTGCCAGGTTCAGGAGTGAAACTGAAACGGGGATAGGTGGGATGCCATTGGAATAAGATCGGGTTTAGCCGCAGTGTCGGGTTCGAGCCCCGGATAAGTCTGCCTTATCCCGATAAGCCGGTGAGTTAATGAATCACAAAACAGGTGGTGGCGCCACTGAGAGATCGTCTTCGTCCTCGACTCGTCGCTACTCGTGCACCTTCGATCTTTCCTTTTTTCTGTAATTTCCTTTTCTTTTTTTTTTTTTTTTTTTTTTTTTTTTTT
>NW_006263478.1:909781-912521 GCF_000469605.1 Apis dorsata
CTTTCTTTCTTTTCCTCTTTCTCTCTTCTTTTTCAGAGAGAAGTGGAATTTATAAAGAGATATATATATATATATATGCCCGGAATTCTGTGTCTCGATGTTTGTTCACGCGATCGTTGTCTCCGTTTCTTCTTTATCTTCTCGGCCTCGAAACACCATCGTCCGTCCCGCTTGTGCGTTTCGCTTTTCAATGAGAAAAATTAGGCCGCCACGCACGCTCTTCGCCTTTGGAACCATCTCGAGAAGATAAGGCTCGTTGAAGGGAATTTCGAGCTCGTGGTATACACAAAACGTGTTTCAGTTGACGCGATATAGTTGTATCCCTGATAAAGAAATAGAGAAATTTTGGCATCAGGGAAAATACGACTTTTTTGTTATTTTTCTTTTTTTTTTTAAATTGAAGTAAATGCGATTATCAGAAACTACGAGCAACGAAGATGCGACGACGTATTATCTTCAATGAAAAATTTCAAAGTTAAAAAGTTATGGAGTAGAAGAAATTTTGTTGTATATTCGATTGAAGCAGGTATTATATTTTTTTTGGAAAAATATTAATTGAAGAACACGATTCAAAATTATTATCGTTGTACTACTCGAAGATAAAATAAATAAAACTTATAATTTTTTCTTCCTATATTAGGTATACAATTTTGTGCAAAACTGAAGAGTAATACCCTTTTAAACGCCAAGTTAATGACACCACAAGTAATCACTAATCGTACTTCGAAATTTCTTATCTCTCTGTACAACGTACACGTACATTTATCTACACGTATAAATAATTAAGAATGGCCTTGAAATTATAGCTATTACACCTATCACCCATTAGCATCTGCATAAATATATCTCGACAATTCTTTCGTTCTTTTTATTTCGAATTCTATTCCGTCTCCCTATTGCATCAACTTTTTACTCGTCATGCCGTGTATATCAAAGTTGGAATAACAGGACGGGCGCAGTGCTTATCAAAGCTATTCGTACTAATATTTTATCTGCGCTCCGTTGGCACTTGACAAAAATCAATGTACAATATCGTTTTATCGCTCGAAAATTTTCGCTCGAACATCGAAATGTCACAAATGTATTTGCCCCCATCCATCCACGCCTCCATACCACGAATCATGAGTTAAATGGTAACCCGTGTTTTCGTGAAAATCGGCCCGATTATACATCCTCGTTCGGTGTATAAATTGGAAAATTTATCGTTCGTTAAAATAAATATCGAAGCATAGATAAAAATCAAATTGAGTCGTAAAACTCGTCGTCAAACTCTGTAACAGAGCTTCTCTTTTGATTGTCAAAAAAAAAAAACAAAAAAATAAATAAAAAAAAATTTCCACAATAATGAAAGAACGAAAAGAATCGGGAACAAAGGTGATTCGTAGGTGTGTTTTAATCTTGGCGTGCGTCGTACGTGCAAATTTGCTACGTCAAGCGATACGAGATTTTCTGAAAAGATAACAGGAACGACGCAACGTACGATTTGGGAGCAAGAAGGCGACGAGCGTGTATTTGTACGAATACGAATCGGCGATGTAATCGATATTATCGCAAATAACAAAATCACATGAATTGACAAGCCCGGTACAAGCGATTATCGCCGATATTGGTGGCCGTCGATCGAAGAAAAGCAATGTTCTTCCGTCGTATCGGTGCGATTGATCGAGGCAAGGAAAAAAAAGGCGACAATTATACTTGGCACGTAACGCTGTAAACACTGTATCTCGGCCACTGCACTCAAATTTAATCGTCGATTCTCGAATATCTTTCAGCGATTTATTCATTGATTTTAAAGTGATTTGGCTCAAAAAGGTTGATTCGAAATACACGATTTAACGATGCGTTCTACCTTATTTTTTCGAGAAACTGGAAGAAAGCTTCGATTTTTTTTCACCGCAACGACAACGATTTTGCTATCGTCTGCACTTTAAGCGTTTAGCTGTTCGTGCAGAGAAGAGAGATATACACGAAGCTGGAAGGAATGTGTAACGATCTTTCGATTTCCGTTTTCAAAAAATCGAAAATGGATGTTACGTTGGAAAAAAAGATACAAGTTGTGAGACACTCGAGTGGAACGATAAGTAATATTCGAGTACCCTGACGAATCGTGACCAGAACAATAAAAATCGCGAAACAACACGAGTATCGATTAAGCTTTTAACAAAAAACAATCTATTAAAATCTAGTCTCGCGAAAATTTCGCACGATGCGCTCTAATTAATTTCACTTATCCCCAGATAATGGACATATCCCTGTATTTATAAACACGAGTAAAGAAACGGATATAACCGTTCCCCTTATTAAACATGGTATCACGAAACGTGGCTAAATTACTTAGGAATATTTCATCCTCCGCGATACACGAAAAACTGGAAAAACCCGGGTAATCCTTCATCGTCGAAGCTCGAGCCTAAACCAAGTCTACGGCGTACGTGACGCGCATTTTCCTCGTTTCTGTTCCTTCCTCCTCGTTTCCAAAGAGCGCGAAAAGATCGGCGAAAGAAAGATTTCGCGAGAAGAGGTGGTTGGAAAGGAGAGAGAAATGGCGCGAGAAGCCCCGCTCGATATTGTGACCGACTCACCACGTTTCAGCTTCTCCAGCGGCTCGTGCAACTGATGGTTGGAATTGTGCAGCATGGAGGCGTCGTGGTGCGAGTTGCCGTGTAAATCGTGGTGGTGCATCGCTCCTTGAAGATGATCGCCGTGGAGGCCTGCCATGGAAGCGGCAGCCGCCGAGTGC
>NW_006263478.1:913372-916829 GCF_000469605.1 Apis dorsata
GGGCAAGGTTGAGTTTGCTTGCGTCGTGATCACACGTATATGCCCCGGATAGAACCGACTGATTAATCGGACAAACCGGGGACAAACGACGCGACGTATACACGTTACGTAAGGATCGAGATGATAATAGTGGGAGATTTGGAGTGGAAAGTGGGTTAAATGGATCGCACTTGTGGTCGTCGAAGCCGCGCACACCGCGATTAAATCCCCTTTGACAGGCGTCAAATTGCCCCGCGCACGTATCTACCGCACATCCTACTGCGAATCCTCGCGCGGATCTCCCTCTCTCTCTCTCTTCTAGGATCGAGAAGAATCGAAGAATGTTGTCAGGTACGAAAGACGCAGTCTTTCTCTATCGACGTTTCCTCGAAACCGACTCTCACTTGGCATCGAATCCCTTCACTGCACTGTTCCCAGCCTCGTCTTCGAACTTCGATCACAAGGTATACGTATACGTATATATATATATCCAGGCATGGACAGACATCACAGAACCGCGACACCTTCGTATACACGTATATGTACCGTTGTTACACACTGGACTTGGGCGGATCGGATCGTTGACCACGAGCCACACCGGAGGCAACACCAACGATTTCCATGGACTCGTGGTTCGCGCGAAATGCGTGGTTCACGAGTTGGCCGAGGGCGAAAATTCGGCGCGAGGACAGCGGCGTGACATCACGAGGACGGACGATCGGCGTGCGGAAACCCCGTGGAAACGTGGCGCGCCGGCTACGCTCCGTTAGTCCCGCTGCTCTTCTCACCTTAACGTGGCCACGCGTTAAGGAACGACAGACAGACAGCGTGGATGGAGAGTGTGTGCGTGTGTGTCTGTGTGTGTGTGAGAGAGAGAGAGAAAGAGAGAGAGAGAGAAAGAGAGGGAGAGACAGAGGAAGCGTAAGAAAGCGCGAACGGTGCTGCAGGTCGCGGTAGTGTAGCCGGTTTTCGTAGTAGATGGAACGTGTAGTGGCCGCGCGTCGGTAGTAGGTGGGTCCGCCAGGCTTAGCCGGTTGAGCCTTTCGGACTGCCTGCCGGCTTAAGTCTCTAAGTCGGTAAGCCGAGCGGATCTAGTGGTCTTGGCTGGTGCACTGGCTGCCTGCTAGCCTGTCTGCCTTCCTTGCTTGCCGGGCGGCTTGCCTGACTGTCTGACTGCGCCTCGCCCTGGCTCGCTTGCTCTTACTCCCCTCCAACTCGTACTCCTTCTCTCTTCAGCTCTCCCACTCCGCTCTCGTTATCTCCCTCGAAATGTCCGTCTCCCTCGCACCACTCGTCCTGATCTCTCCTGTCTTCGTGCCNTTTCATCCCTTTGGCTACCGGCTACCCGCCATCCTTCTTCCTCGTCCTGTCCTATCCCCCACTTTCGTCTCCTCGTTTTCGTCCCCTCTCGCTTCCTCCACGCCGTCGTTCTCCCTGTATTTCTCTCTCTCTCTCTCTCTCTCCCTCTCTCGCCTCGTTACACGATCTCTCACGCCTGTATCTGTCACCTCGTCCCCGACACCCCTCGATTGGCCGACCCTGGCCGTCTCTCTCTCTCTTTCTCTCTCTCTCTCTCTCTCTCTCTCTCTCTCTCGCTCTACCCCTACTACACGCTATCGCTCGACACTCTCCGTCCCGTTCCCTCGAAGCCGCGATCTCTCACGCCTGTTCCTCTCTTTTCCGTACCAGTCGTGTTCGAAACAGTCACCGGTTCGCCTATGTTCGGTATCGTGGACGCACCTCTCTTCATCTACCCCCACTCGCCCGACCGACGCCCCTCCAGCGGTGTCCACGTCGCCCCTCCTACGTGCACACTCCGATCTTGGCTCTCTCCCTCGATCGAGCACGCACACACCACGCACACCCACCCCCTTGTTCTTCCTTTTTCCTATTTCCCTCTTCTCCACGAGCCTCCACGGCCCGTACACTATCTTCTGATTATCATTTGTCTCTTTCCGCTGACGTTTGTCGCCTTGACGATCGTCATGCGCTGCTTTTTAATCCTTGCCGACATTCCATTCTTGATTTTCTTCGGCGAATATTTGCAAAAGTCGAGCGTGTGTACGATGTAATTTTAATTTTTTTGGTTTTCTTTTCTTTTCTTTTTTTTTCTTCGAAGATTTTTGATGGATAAAGCTTTGATTCGTCGCCATCTTGCAACGCGATGTCGAAGATATATGCATTACGTGGAAAAATCTTTTCCCGTGTTACCGAGATTCGAGTCGAGCGTATGCAGTTATCGCTAGTCTTATCTCTGTCGAAGCAAATATCTATCTTCATAGACTTAGACAGGCCTCTGTGCTGGGTGTTTCCGAGTGAAGAGGTGTGTCGTGTATTGGATACGAATTTGATTCGAACGATTCTTCGGATTGAGTTGAGTAAAATGAGAAGAATCGGAGAATTTTTAGAGAAGGTTTATTTAATGGATAATAGAAAGAGAATTTATAATTATTTTTTCATTAATATTTCTTCTTCAATCATTGTATTTTGCGTCGTACGTACGTAGCTGAGTATCTAAATTTGATAAATGGAAAAGAAAAAAAATTGGAAGCTTTCTTTAGTACAGATTGAACGATGATTATCTTTCAAATTCATTCGTATGATCAAAATCTTCACGTTTGCAATAGTCTAGAGTCTAATCAGATTAAAAAAAAATTCCAAGAATGAAATACATCGTTCAATTCGGCCATTTCAAAACGATATTTTATCTTATATATTCGTCTTATCATTTCGACGAGAACGTGTGACTATTTGGTTGTAAAAGTAACTTAAGCCTTTGATCAAATTAATTAATCAATTAATTATTATTTACATCTGTTCCAATAAATTAATTATTTAACAAGGATACTAATCGATATTATATATAGATAAAATAATTTGATGATCAAAACGAAAATCTATGAAATTTCGTATTCTTTATTAACAATAATATAGAGTAAAATTTTGAACCAATATTTTATTAAAACTTTCTAATTTTCACAAATGATATAACGAAATCTTATATATAAAATCAACCATACGAAAAATTTCCCTTAAGACTCGAGAAACAACAATAGTTGCACCCTTAACGCGATATATAGATTCAAGAAACAACCCTCTAAAGTTAAACCCTCAAAGCGATCCTCCATAAGTAACAGCCTAAGAATAAACCATGGAGCCTCGATACCCCGATCTCATCAAACATCCCCCCAAATCCCTGCAAAAAAAACAACGAGTCATCGGTGAGCGAACGGCGAGAGAAGAGAGTTGGATCGATGATGAAGGCACGAGAAAGGAAGGTAATCCGCCTCGGCGAAGATCGCGAAGGGCAACGAGGAAAGGAAAGATGAACGCGGCGAATGACAAAGCGGATGATTTGGCGGTCGAAAAAGGGAGAAAGTCTCCGCGACGAGGTTCGAAGTTGAGTTGCGAGGGCGAGGGGGAGAAGGAGAAGAAGAAGAAGGAGGAGGAGGAGGAGGAGGAGGAGGAGGAGGAGGAG
>NW_006263478.1:917144-920858 GCF_000469605.1 Apis dorsata
AGACCGCCATCCCCGGGATCCCCTAACGCCTCGGGAAAAGTAGAGGAGACAAATGACAAGGTGGCCACGCCTACCGCGTCGTGGCGTGGGCGTAGATCGGCGTTGTGTGCGTGTGACTTGGACGGGACGGAGTGGGAGAGGCGATGCCGCTGGTGGGATTCGTGATATCCGAGGGAGGCCGAGGGTGCAGGGTGTTTCCTGATTTTTGAAGCGGCCGACCGAGTTATGGACGTCCCCGGCCGAGGCAAATTAATGGTCGATGACTATTAAGAATCCGCGACCGTGGCCAACCACTGGCCCATCAATTCTCCTGTCCCCTTGGAATTGATTAGCATCGATGATACGAGCATTACGGGTGCAAATGTTTGAGTATATGGATCGAGCGATCGAATAAGAAACTATTTTTATTTTGAGTTTTTTACTTTTGATGTGTGCGTATGACTTGACGAGTAATGGAGTGGTAATGAGTATAGTATAATGAATAGTAAGTTGGAGTAGTAGTAAATTAGAGTACGGTAATGGCGAGTGATGAAATGAAACGAGTAGAACAAGGTATATATAAGAAATGAGTAATTAATAATAAAGACGAAGTAACGAATGGAATAATAATGGAGTGGAGTAGAGTGATGATTGGAGAACAATAACGACAAGTGAAGGGACACGGTTATTACAGTAGGATGAAAATTCTGAAGATTGATTCGATTTCGATAACAGAAATTAACGACGTGGCAAATGGTTGACGCGCACATTCGAGTTCTGGAGTTGACTTCTGGTCGCTTGTGCGGGAGGGAGATGACACGCAAGGGGGGGGAGGGGAATATATGAATATGTACAATATTCCTATTTATTGTAATGCGGTAGCAATTGAAGGATTATAGATTATCTGCGGATGCAGCCGATCGACAGCCGGGCTTTGCGGCTGACCCGAACATATAACTACCACGCACGGTCAACGACTATTCATAGTTGTTTCCACTGTGATATATGATGAAAGGTATAATTCGATTCGCAGTACAATTAAATCGTGCGATTAATCGGATTAATTATAGGGGAAATTTTAAAATGAAAATCATACGATCATTCATCGTTTATAGTTTTCACCTTGTGAAATCTGTATTTATCTGTTTAATCATGAAAATTCTAATTAATAACGAGCCTCCTTCTTTCTTATTTATACTTGTCATTTGCTTCGTATCGGTGGAACGATACCTATAAACTCGGTTATTGCCGGGATGCTATAAAAGGATAAGATAGACATTTATCAGCTACGAATGGCTCGTTTAACAGGGCGACTTGGATATACGTTTAACTGTCTGACTGACGTTCAATCTTATTCAATTTAAATGTTAAATTATATATCGCCAAATGATTGATGGTTAAAAAATATATAAATAATTAAGCATTCCAAGCTACTTCTTGAAGAAATATTAAAGCTTCGCGAAGATGAATTTTCTTCCAAAAAATCTTCTTCTAAAATTTTTATTAATCTTTTAAATATTCATTATATGGTAATAATTGGTTAAATTTTTATATATTACATATATATGTATATTGCTGAATAAATTTCACAAGTAGGAAAAAGATGCACATCGAAAATATTTATTAAGAACACGTACGAACGCTGAAAATAAATTCAATTTGGTTGATCTCTCGTAATACGGCAACAAGCACCTAAGCAAGGAGAACAGTCTTATAAAAGTAAGCTGTAAGAAGACAAATCGTAGGATTCGAACAGCATAAATCTCACGTCTCTCGTCATGAACCTCTCTCGCGAAGTCTTAACATCGGCGAACTGGATTATAGGAAGCGCGAGATTTCCCGGCCATCCAAGGCCTTTATGAAACTTTCTTTTCCAATCACTTTCACAAACTTCGAACTCACAATAATTAACATAAGAATTAAATTAAAATTTTTTTTTTCACATTTTCTAAACATTTATAATCGACGAACAAATAAAATTGCGCAACGCGTCGAGCAAACGAAGAAGTTGAAGACTTCATTTTCTTTTTCGAAAAAAAAAAAAAAAAAGATTTATACATAGAAGAATACAAAAATATTCGAATCATGTACAACAGATAATTTCTCACTCTCAAAGAGACTTCGTTTCAATTTCTTTTTTTCCCCCATTCTACTGAATGAAATAAATTCAAAGCGAATAGATATTTATCTTGACATTGAGTTATTTCTGTAAAAGAAAAAAAAAAAAAAAAGAAAGAAAAAAAGAAAAAGAAAAAAATAATTACTATCACGAATATATCATAATACAACTTTATCGCCTCGACGATGAAATGATTTTAACGACGATAAGACGATAAACTCATGATCCGAATATATAACGAAACTGAAAACTCATCGTTTCCCCCCCCCCCCCCGTTTTGCTATCCGAAAATTCCTTTGAAGATCTAATAACCCAGTTTCCATGATGGAAAATAGAACTATCTAGCGTTCTATTTAACATAACGTCTAGATAAACAGTTTGGATGGTCGGTACGCGTATCATAAAGGATCTATCGGTACGAGGCTATTTCTATGGCCGCGGCAGATCAATTGCCGCCGACACGAGTCGGCCGTGTTTTATTAGCGATAGTAAAGCGTCCGTAAGGCAAACAATCGATATTTCGCTCGTAATATCGTTTTCGAGATTCGTATCTGTGACGCGATAACGCGTTTCTTTGTACGTAACCTGCTCTCTTCTTGTCACGAACAAAGAGCCGATACACGAACGGAAACCTTGTTCACCGTTCATTGGTACCGCCGAAGGTACCAATGGCACTCGTGGCAAGGGTGCTTCTGCTGCTTCTTTTCGTGCTTTTCGTTACACGATACGTGGAGATACAATAACAAAATTATTTATTTTATTGTAATCGATTGTATTATTCGATTATTAATCAATTTGACATTCGATATTAATATATATCTCGTTTTTATTGTAGAAATAGATAATTATTGAAAAATGAAAGAGTAGGATTGTAAATTCTTCTCACTATTTTAATAAAAATTATATATATATAGAATTTTCATTTTGCAATCGTCAGAAGAAAGATATAAAAAGATTAAATTTTACAATCATTAATTGATACTTTGTTGTTTAATTGATCAATAAGATAAATATAATAATTTATAGCACCGTTCTAAAATATAAAAATTCATCGCGATAAAGATGCATCGGCGTAGATGCGCATCTCGTGCACATGATCGATCGATCAATAGATCGAATATTCGCTTTCTCGTTCATCAATGAAAGAGATAATCGTTCCAATTTCTAACAAAAATATCAACAATAATCTTTTTAATTTTCACGTCTCTTCGAGGCATTTCGAGATGCTCGAAAAAAATAATATTCACAAATATCATTATTATACTACTTTCTCCATCGTTCGAAATTACGCTCAAAAGTTGGATAAAAATCCAAATCTAAATCACGTGCGCGAAAACATCCCTCGAGAAAGGGAAATTAATCGAAAAAAGGATCGATTGATCGATATAGCAAAACGAGGCGAAGGTTATACGCACTTTTTCGCGTCCATTTTCAAAGTTTTTCGAAACTTTGCTTGATTTTTAACCCCTCGCGGAAATCATATCGACTGTCGTCAAAGGACGCCTCTCCGCGCACTCCACGATCTCGCTTCGATTTACTCGATTTCGTCTCCCTCTCGTCTCCCAGCTCTTGCTTTTTTCTCCAACCCTCAATCTCCCACTCCATACGGCGGAGCC
>NW_006263478.1:921037-928476 GCF_000469605.1 Apis dorsata
CGGTCGTTACGCCGCTCCGTCTTTACAAATTTTATATCATTTTTATGAGGCATAAAGTCGTCGAGAAGCCGACCAAGGAAGGAGAAGAGGGTTAGAGAGAAACGGGTGGGGGAGGAGAGGGGGTCTCCTACGTCCAAGCTTGTTCCCGTCTCTTTCCTTTCCTCCCTTCTGCCGCGTACCCCTTCGCCGACCGCTAGTCACGTGGCTGGGCGGAGCGGTTTTCAACCCCCTCGTGCTCGGCTACCACGTTTGGGGTAAGAAAAGGAGGGATGGCCACGGTTTGGGAAGGGATTCGACACGCGAGGGGAAGGCTGGCAGCCGGCGACGGGGGGGTCTCTATCAAGAAACGCTCCTCGCCTCGTGTCTTGGCTTATTAAAAAATTTCCTAATCGCCCACCGCCACTTTCCTCCGTCCCACTGAAAATTCCACCCCCTCCCCCATCTTTACTTTAGCCTTCGCGTGCACTCGAAACCCTGTTGGGAAGGAATCCTTTCTTCCGAGCGTCGCACGGTTATTCTCGGCTATTATTGGCGAAGGATCTCTTTAAAGATGGAGGAGCGGTAAAGTGTTGTCGGTCGGAGTAATTGTAGGGCTTTTTCGAAATTCTCTTCCGGGGTTAGATTTTTTTTGATATTCGTGTCTTCAGCGAAGGGAGGCAAGTTGATTGATTTTGATTTGTTTTGCACTTTTTCCCTCCTTTTCAATCTATTCTGTCACGGATCTCTTCTCATTCGAATCTTTATTTTTGAGGCGATCCATTTCGATATTTTAACGTTTAATCAGAACGTGAGATTTCCGGGTTGCAAAAATAAATTTTACGCGCGTTGAACATATATTCTTAAAGGGATGAATTTGTTGATAACCACGGACTTGATAACCATGATAAACGTATTCATCAATTAAATTGGAAATTGGTGGATTCGAAGCTATTCCCGCACAGGCCGATTATACGGCTCGGATTATTCCCAGTTTAAGGTTAATCCTGTTTAAGATGAACGGAAAGTAGGCGAAAACTTGGCTTCTTACTCGGTCAGCCTTTTGGCGATAGTATGGCTTAGTGGCATTAAAGTGAACGATCTCGTTAACGAGCTTTCAATTGAGCCGATTTTAAACGTATCCAAAAATTTTTTTGAAAATATACCTTTTTCCCTTCGCTCTTGCTCAATGATCGATTATGCGTCATTTTATTTTCTCTTTGGATTTCATTCTCGCTGGATTAACCGAAGGATTTTCATTCCTTCATGATGATTGAACAGCTTTTTGAAAATCAAAAGAGTCATAAATCATATCGTTTTATACCAAATATTTCGCAATAATAAAATTTGACTTAAGATAAGTTCGAAATATAAATTATAACAGTGGATGATCTTAATATTTCAAACATTCTTCGAAAAATTAGAAATATATTGAAATGGTAGACAATTATTCATATCACGATTAATTTCTCAATTTAAATTTGGTTGGAAATATTTATTATATCGAATGAATGCGTAAGCATCGATCAAATATAACATAATTGAATACCTTACCGAGGAATAGTTTGCAGAAACGAATACACTTCTTACGAATCTACTTTTATCGAAACTATCTACTTTGTATCATCTCGTATCATCCATCTTCTTACCTTGAAATTTTACATGCACATGTAAACGGCATCACCCTTTTGCGTGTTTTGATAAATGAACCACGAGCTCCCTCATCCCCTTAACCGACCTCTTTCAGCCCTCTTGATTCCACTCCATCAATTTTCAATCACAAAGAAGTCTCTGCTCTCCCACCGCCTATATCGTATCTCCTTTAAACGGTTTCCATGCATACTTACGTTCACCTTCTTTTTTTATTCTGACATTTTACTCTCTCTTTCTCTCTCTCTTTTTCTCTCGTTGCACATTTTTTCATATTGCATCTATTACGTTTGTAATAACATACGAACGGAAAATTTCTTTGATATTAAATAACAAAGCATTATCTTTTTTATCTCAAGAACCAAAAATAGAGCATTTTTCAATCAAAATTCCTTACTTTTCAAAAATTGCTACGATATCTTCGTGATACGTATCGCTCGAAATTTACCGAGCGATACGATCGTTCTAAAACGCAAAAAAAGAAAAAAAAAAAAAAATGTTGTCGTGGAAAAATACGGTAAATATTCGAAATTAAAAAAAAAAAAAAAGGGAGGGAGGGGAAGAAAAAAAGTATACAGAATCTCGCGAATCTTTTCCAGCTGTTGATAAAAAATTATTACCGCTATTGCATTGGTAGATTAATGGGTACTGGCCGAGATTAAAAGGATAAAGAGAGGCGTGCAAGATAAGCAAGTTTTTTATTATTGGCAAATGTTCGAGTCTCGTGTACGTGACTAATCCGAATGAAAACGGACGGAACGCGCTGGTTACGTTTAAACGTCGCTACAGATAATAAATGTACGCAAATGACAAGTATTAGTGATTTTAACGATTACATTTCACCGCTGGTATATTGTGGGTAGGGGGAGGAGAGAGACAGAGGGAGAGAGAGAGAAAGACAAGGGAAAAAAGAGAGAAGAAAAAAATGAACGCGACGAGGAAGAATTGCACGGTCATCGATTTCGAAATACTGCACACACGCCACCGTGGGCCATAAAATTCTCCCTTTCGATGCTTGTTTAAATTCAACGACGGGGAACCAGTCGAATAAACAACTGTGCATGGAACCGCGTTACCTATAGAGGTATAAATCAACGTAATACTTGCATAGTTCTTTTCGCGTGGCGTGAAAACTTTAAACATTTCTACGTCATGACGTTAAAAAAAAAAAAAAGAAAAGAAAAAATGATAATCGTAAGATATGCGAAAAGTTTTTTGCGGGTAAACGGTGTTCGGTGTTCAAAAAAATCATGGAGCCTTGATATTGGAAAAAATTGGAAGGTGCGATGAAATTTCATTAAAATCGATAAATTGTGGATATGAAGATATTAAAAGGTTACGGTGTAAATTATTTAGACTCGCTCTATCCTGGAATATCGTGTAAAAAATTTTTGAAAATAGATCAGATTTATCAATACTGTAAGGTACGATTATTTGGATAATGTTCGAAACAAATCTGAATATATATACAAGAATTATAAAATATTTTTTTCTTGCAAATATATTTAGCAGAAGGTATACAATGTTTTTATTCTTATTGCTTGAATTTATAACACTATAAATACTATAAATAGTATTGTACTATAAAAACATTGCTGAAATTAAAAATTTGTATTCTTCATCCTCGGACAATCAACCTTGAATCATCTATATAAGTCGTACATATAATAATTCTTTATCAGGGGATCAAATTCCATAATCTACACCAAATAGTAAAGTTTTATTAAGAATAGAAGATGTTCTACGAATGTAGAATTTCTTCTCATCGCGAGGATCATAAAACATCACGTTGTAAACATTCAATATTGAATTTACGCAGTGATAATTACGCGCCGATTTGTAATCGCGTCGAATGTAACTTTGATGAACGTGCCGTATAATTATAATGAATTTGTCTTTCGCGCAAAATTAAAAAATTATTAAACTAACGGATGATGGGACGATGCGAATAAAAATTTTGGAAAAATTACCTAGATCAACAGATCGATTTTTAAAGTAAAATAATACAACGAACGCTTAGAATAAATAAAGAAATATCTAGGTTCATTTTCTTCAATAGAAAGTATATCTCCCAAGTAAGTCTCATTTCATCCCTTTATTTTAAACTTATCGATTCAAAGTACAAAAAAATCTCCTCTTCGATTCGGAAACCATGAAATCAGAGCACGAAGCATCCTCGAAATTACAATCTATCCAGTTTGAGACGCGTTCCTGCCCTCGATTCGACCCTGAGAACCCAGCTTCAGTCCTCCACGAAATTACTTCGACGTGGTTGTGTAGGCTCACATCCTTGCGCACATCCGCACAGACGTCTCTCACTCTTTTCGAAATCCGTATCCGTGTTTCCATACACCGATCCACCCCCATGTGTATGCGAATGTTGATTTTCAGTTCGTGTAGGAACGCGAGCTTGTGTTGGAGAATATAATTGGCGAATGTGTGAGAGCCCGACAGCGTAGCGATGTACACTGCGTCTGTGTGTAAGCGCGGAGAACCGATTACCCCCACTACTGCGTCCTGGTCTCGTGACCATATCGACCAATCGGGGAGCGAGTTCGGGGCGGTGCCTCGCGCGACAGCCAACATGGCAGCTCTCGGTGAACACAGTGCGGAGAAGAAAGGCTTCTTACGTCTCTCGTCGATACTCCCGTTCTCCTTCCCGTTGTTATTGTCGACCTTGTCGTTGTTGTTATCCGATTTCTGTCCATTTTTGGTGACTCCTCGAACGGCGAACGGGAAAAAGGATCGAGTGGAATGTACCTCCGACGCTTTCACTCGGGAACGATGATTGTGAAAGTAACGAATGAATTGAATCTCGAATTTTATTTGTTGATTTTAAGGAGATTGATCTTTTGGAAGTGTTTTCGTAAGATTATATTGTAAGATCGTTATGTTTTTTTCCTTTTAAAAATAAATTTAACATCACTGCTCTCGTAAAAATATATCTATATTTATTTTGTTAATTGATATTTTGTTAAATGCTTGTATTATATTAATTAAATTTTGTATATTTATTATATTACGAAGAATTATTCTATGAATTTACATATTGATTGTCGAAGTTGTGTATAAATATTTGAAATAAATAAATAATTGAAGAAAATATTATTGATGACAATTTTATTATTTAATAAAATTATATTTAAAAATCTGTATATAAAATCTGTATCAAATTTTTAAAAAAATAATTCAGCTTGCTTTAAATACATAATTAATATAATATTAAATGTATTTTCATTTTTTAAATTCCAATATATATTGTAATATAATTTTGTGAATAAAAATTATTAATTCTTATGAAAATATTTACTCAAAATTCTGATTCTTCTTAAACATATAATTCTGCGATAATAATAAAATTCAACAGCTAAATTCATAAATTAATAATGAATCTATTGAATGAGTAGATCTAACAGGATTTAACAAAAAGCATTCTGACAAAAAATTATATAACTTTTAAAAGAAGTATAAATTATTGGTTGAAATAACTTTAATACTGAACTATTATTAAGAATATTATGTAACAAAAGTATCTTTTTTTACAGAAATTTTACATCAAAAAATATTCTATCGCTAACAAGTGGTTCAAATTTCTATAAAGATCATTGAAATAAGTTATGTTAGATTAAAAAGATCCTGTTGGGACTGTGTTCTCCACTTGCACGAGCACAAATAAGTACACCGCGGTTAAACGATATATCATCGCGGGATTTGAAGGAGCGTTGCAGGCACAGTTTTGTAATGGTCCCCCTAGTAATCTCTTATGTGGATAATAATGACTGGAAAAGCATTGTACGTCTGCCTATGGGCCGGAGAATTCATTTAACCTGAAGCTCCGCATAACTTACAATGGCTTAGGTGATGCCGCAAATTATTTGCCCACCGTGGATTAAGCATCCTGTATTCTAAAATAATTATCCCCATCCTATTTTCACTGATCTTAATATTCCTATAAAAAGCATTAAAAAGTATATCTGTAACTTGGCCCTATTAACCCTTGCTGCCAATTAAACTCAGCTCCCCTGATTATACTTGATAATATCCATTTAAGATATATACATATATGTAACGTGGTTCCAGTGTTGTGACATGCGTATATATTTACTTTTTGATTTAATAGTTACTTTTTATTTTGTCAATTTAGAATAAAGAGACGATGCCTCTTGTTTGTAAAAGTATTAATCGTTTACGTGTCTTTAAATTTATCTCTTTTTCTATTTTAAATTTAGATACGTAAATCATACATAAATATAAAATAGTAAGTGAAATAAATCAAGAAACAAGTTTGGAAGTTTGTTTGGAAATAAATACCGTATTTAAATAACTTTATGAGTCTTTAAACTAATTTTAATACGTCCAACAATGTTTCAACTCGTTATTCACGGTAGGATCTCAATTAATCGGATTGCGATTATGAATTCAATCACTTGAATCTCTTTTATAAGAATATATCACTCTCTTTTATAAGAATATAAATTTCTGCATCTGATTAACTAATTAAGAATATTTACAAAATTTGAGTCAATCAATTTTCTAATTTTTACTGAAAACTAATTTTAAATTTGCCTTGTCGAAAAATTTCTTCTATTAAAATTCACAATTATCGTTGAAAATTTTTCAACGAAATCGCGATAAATCACGAAATCATGATAAAGCAAAGATGCGCGACTCTCCAAGTGTTATTTAACTCTGGTTACACGAGCAATGAGGAGAAAGAATGAGGAAAATAAAGAAGAACAGCGAAACGTTACGACAATGATAATGTTCTCCGGCTGAAGAATGCGAGAACATATACACACTTATTATGCAGCTATATGTGTACAGAAAGTGTACGTTCAAGGACCGACATAAAGATAAGTTCCTTCCACGAAGACAGTGAGGACAAAGATTGTAAGAAGGTGTGAAACGAGCCACGTGCTGCTGTGTCATATATCACGACCCCTTCTACTTTCCCTCTCTCTTTCTCTCTCTCTCTTCCTTTCTTCATCCACCGTGGTTCTTTTTCCGATGAGGGATGCCATTGGGTTTTCAGGGGGTGAGAAGTGTAGTCTATGAATATTCTGGCTTGCCTCCGCAATGAAATGATGAACGACACCCTCCACCCCCGTCGATGCATACTCGTCGTCTCTCGAGAGTGTCGCCGAAAGACGAGCCTTCTTCACGCTTCGATTCATCCTGCGTGGCATGCGAACCGAGCCATCGGTTCCTTAAATTCTTCCTCCCGTGGCCGCCATCGCTCCTCGTCATTTATCAAAATCAAGTTTCGTATAATTGACCGAAAATGTTACGAATTATCCGAGGATGGATAAGGACAGGAGGTATATAAATGATGAAATCTTCGAACGAGAAGATCGATTAGGGAAATAGAGAAATAGAAATTTCATTTTAAATGAGTTTTTGTATCGAGTATTCAACTTTAATTTTTATTACACGAATATTTAATTCGAATCAGTTTTATACATTTCGTATAAAAATAAATAAATGTTGAGATTATACAGCAATAAATATTGATCACATTTCGTAAAAAAGCGTTGTTAAAATACGTATTATGTATTTAAAAAAACGTATAATCTGTCACCAATCCATCATGTTTCTTTAATTTAACCAGCAATAAACCAATCCGCGAGCATTCATTATCTATCGCGAGAGAATTAACGGACTTATAATATAATTTGTCAACCAGTTCTAGATAGGTAACGCCTCCATTTCTCTTCTCCTCTCCTCTTCCCTCTTTCTTGTTTTAATCCTCTCCCCCTCCACCTCTCCTTTTCCTTTCTTCTTCTTCTTCCTCTTCTTCTTTTTTTTTTTTTACT
>NW_006263478.1:928636-934702 GCF_000469605.1 Apis dorsata
TTTCTCGTTTTCATCGTTTACACGAAATAAATAAATTTTCAATATTTCAAGTTTAACAGTGAATTCATGTCAGTCGGTTGAACGATATCAATTCACTCGGTTCGGTTTGCGCGGCTCGTCTCGGCGATGAGTGACGGGCCATAAAACCTTATCGTGTGTTGTTCAGACACAAGCGAGCGGTTTCAACCGTCGCTATCGCTTCTTTTCGGTTTACGCAAATACGAGAAACGATTAAACGCGGGCCGATCTTGTCAGCTTCCAAACATTTTTCCACGAAAATTCCCCCTTCCCCCTCTCTTGTCTTCTGGAGGAACCTCTTCTCTTCTCCCCCATAGCCAACACGCGTCCCTCCTTCTTTTTCTTTCGAACGAAACGAAGTTCGTTCGAAAATTCGAAGTACGCTCGCGCGCGCCTACCTTCGCGAGCGTTCGCCATTTTAATCGTGCAATCGAATGTTTAATCTTATCGCTAATCTGGTTGACATCTGGTTTGCAATCGCGTGCGTGTAAAACACGCGAGAGGATTGTAAGTTGGTGAACGAGCAAAGTTTATTGCAGCACGTTCCGTAAATAGCGCAAACCTGTAAAAAAAAAAATTATTTGTGATGCACGTTGCGTTACATACATATTCCAAATGTTATATGAATAAAGATATTCGTTAAAAGATGTAATTTCCATTCGTCTATTTCTGTTCATGATATGATATTCGAGAAGATGGAAAAATATTATTGTAACGAAAATATTTTTCAGCGACAATTTATATCTATAATGTATTATTATTGAAAATCGAGGCAACAAAGAATTTTTTTTATGTAAATTATATTCGTTTTACTACGTATCCATCATTAACGGCATCAATGATTTGAGATTGTGGCAATAAATTTCTTTTTAATATTTCCTCATAAATCTCGTTCCAGATGGTTAATAGATAAATTGGCTTAACTATCTTTTTGATCGTTGACGCTTTAATTTCTGATTTCGATTGGAAATGATAAATACTTAAATACTTGTGGACATTTGTGTACGTGAAGAACTTCGCAAAATGTCATTATTATCGGCTTGTTTATGATTGGGGAAGGAAGGAAATGAAATTACCTTGAAGATTCGATTAGTTTTCAATGTTTTCTCATTATCTGTCTATCTGTAAATTAATATTGCTTCAGAAAAAAAACAAGCAAGCAATTTAATTTTTGTTTCGAAGAATTAATTAACCTTTTCAATTTCGCATCGAGCATAAAGAAATAAAGAAATTTATAAAGAAATCTAATTCTGAATAAAACATATCTAACAAATTCTCTACGAAAGATATTCGACACATTCGAATGATATCTTCATGTTTTCAAAATAAAATATCCAAAGAAAGATCTATTTTCCGAGCACGCCTTTTCCTTCGCACAATTTTAATTTCTTGTTTAACCAACCAGCTTATTGGAGTCCCCAATTCAATAATTCGAGATCAAACAACTATATCCTATTCAATATGTCCCAATCAACAATTATATCTGTATATCCGCCCATATCCCTTCACATTTTCCGCATGATATGGAGGACGTATTAACGTAGTCTGATTTGTTTCACGGAGCACGAAATCGTCAGATAAGGAAACTGCCAGCAACCCTCCGGATAAACGGGCTGGCTTGACGTAAACGTCACTCACTTTCGCAGTGGTAATTGTCGAGTGTGTCTGGCCTCGAATGAGATTCGTTACCTATAGGCCTATTATATCTGTTTACGCTTCATATTTTTCATACGTCCGACGCTTGACACGTATGTCACAATCGTCAGAGGGAAAGAATACAGGGAAAGAAATATGATCCTTCGATATATATATATCGAAAAAATTTATTTGTTATATCAGATTTTGATTATATTTTAATTACATTCTTTTAATAAAAGATATTAAAATTTTTTTTGCTAATTTTGAATCTAAAATCCACCATATCAAATTTTCAACAATTTCATAAATATCCAAATTGCTTGATTGTTACAGTTTCGTTACATTACAATAACGTTGCAACACAAATTCTTCTCGTGTGGACGTCGCTCCAGTAGAAAAAGTTGCTCGTCTTTCGATATCACGTCTCAGAAACGTCGAACAGAGGGAAAAAAAAAAGCTAACAGCGACGATCAGAGTGGTTACAGCACACAGGGGGGTACAGGAAGGGTCGTTGGGCGGGGAACAGAAACGCGTGTCCAAATTCCCACGTGGCGACGTTCCAGAATTCTCGCAGGGGGGAGGGAGGGGATCGAATGCACCCCTCTGCGGTCCCGAACTGTCACATTTTCCACTCTAACGAGTGCAAAACATATATCTGCTCACTTCGCAGTCCGTGAGTGGATGGCCCAGATAAAAGAAGAAGAGATTCTTGAAATTTCCTGACAAATAACCGCCCCCCTCCCCCTCCCGATATATATCCTCTTCTATACCTGTTCCTCTAATCTGTACACAGACACGTTTCTCCAACAATTGCAAAGAATTTTCACGATGAAAGTAGACGTACCGCTAGCATAATGGGGATTACTTGTCTGAAACGTGTTTTACACGATGTTTACTTAGGTTCGTTTAAGCGTGCTGCCTGGTTTAACTTGGGTATATAACGAAAATACGTGTCTCGATTTGATTCGTGCAGTGTTTCTTATCTTGAAGGGATAAAGACGATAATTATTAACGAGTAAATCAATTGTACAAAATTCCTTGTATATAAGATATCTTTTTCGCACGTTCATTCTTGAGATTAATTATTTTTGCGAGAAAGAACGAAATTCTATTATTTTTTTTTTTTCATTTATATCACATGATACGATAAATCGATAAACCCAAAACACTTTGCATCAATTTAAGTTAACAATACCAAGTTACATCTCCTCATAACTTACATCGAGTTTTTTCAGAAATCTAATTAATTAAATATTTCATATCGTGTGCATGATACGATAAATCCATAACTCTCACTTGATAAACCAAAACTTTGCACCAAATTAACATCAATTTAAGTATTTTAATTTTTCCTCATAACCCAGATCGAATAGGATCATTTTTTCCCTAGTCGACGATCCGTAAATAGTAATACTAGGGATCCCGAACGATTGACCGAAATCAAGGCGCGATAATCGAAGCATACACATAATATCTCCGTGCCCATAACGAAATGGGATTAACGTTCGTCTACCGAAATACTAATCCATTTGTTATACACCGAGCAGTAAAATCTATCCTGGCGAGTGGTTCCAGGCTGATGTTATTTTAGGTGATATCTGAGATAGAAAGAGAGAGAGAGAGAGAGTGGATGAGAGCGCGCTATAACGGAATATAGAGGTGTAGAGGGTGAGCCGTAGAGAGAAAGGGAAAAGGGATCTAGAGCGGCATAGGACGGAGGGATAGAGAGAAAGAGAGAGAGAGAGAGAAGTCGTCGTCGTCGTCGTCGCAGGTTGGCCTTAGGCGAAGGGAGCGGCGAGGACCCTCGAAGGTAATCTTGGCTCGTTCGCGGAGGGTTGCATTTTGATCCCCGGAGCTTCTGCCGTGGCACGATCTCCGCGTACCTTGCCTCTGCTCACGCATTTACTATAATTAGAACTCCCTAATTAACGAGCAAACGTCGCACGAGCCTTTCGTAATCTCGGGCTTGACCTTCCACCGTCGTTTAGAGCCTCTCTCTCTCTCTCTCTCTCTTCCTCTCTTCTTCTTCCTCCTTTTTTTCCCCTCTTCTTTTTTTTTCGTTTTCCTCTTTCGTCGTTTCATTTTTTAATCCGGTTTCTTCTCGCTTGAACGGAAGGGAAGAGACGTGCTTGCTAGGGAAGTAATAGGGACGACGAGCGATCATATTTTGTGTGTGAACGGTTCACGAAAATAGAATGGAAACGCGATGGGATAAGTGTGTAGGGAGGGGGAGGGGATGATGTTTCATCCCGATGAATGCAAAAGGATGGATTTTGAAAGAAAATTTCAGGATTAGAATTTTGGAATTTAGAAATTAGATTCATTATTTTTTAGATTCTTTTTTTCGAAATATAGAAAAATTTATCTCGTTGTCTCGATAAGTTTATCAACGATGTTTAACATTTCGAAAATGTAGAAGTAGATTGAGAAAATCTCGGGAGGTTTGAACGGTGGAACGAATGATATGTTTGTTTAAATAATAGAAGAAACGAAAGGATCAAGGGGTTCACACGAAACGATCACACGACCGACGATTTCGCTTCCCCCTATTCTAATAGAAAAGACAATTGCACGAGAAACCCCTCCCACGGGTTGGGATGGGTTGGTGGCGCGTTGTCTTGAAATAACTTTAAAACGTTGAACAAACATTCGAGTGGCATGGCAACATATTGAACAGAAATTAAAAAATAAGCTTCGTAAGCTCACCACTCATATAGATCTGACCTTTTACAAAGAGGGTGGCTTTCTCTCTACATTAAACGGACTGAGAAACCAGATCGACTGGAATAGAGGGTAAATTTCCAACCACCAAGCTCCTACTATTTGATTAAGCACGTACCTTCCGAGCTCCTTTCGTATTTGTCCTTACGAAGAGGAAGGACTCTAATTCAATTAAATTTTTACGACCATCATATTTTTCTAAGACGAAATATTTTTTTCCCGTCATAAATTTAATCCATTATACAATTATACAATTTCCTAGAGTATATGGAAGAAGAATTTGATTAATTAAATTTATAAATTTTGAGAAGAGTTTATTTATAAATTTATTGAAACGAGAATTTTTATTAAAATTAAAATTAAAAATTAATATATATTATTTTCTACGTTTTTACTCGCTAAAATGTTAAACGTCAAGAGAAATCACTCGCATCATTCGTTTAATACAGCCTATTTTTGGCTGTCCTTTATAACGTCGTTTGCGGCTTTGTCTTGACAGTACGTAGGTGAATAAAGTCGAGGGAGCAAAAATGGGACCGAAAGGAACGATAAAGCTCGACGGGTGGTGGCAGTGTGCACCGTGCTGATAAATATAACGTAACAAGTTCACTGGAATAACAACTTCATCCCGGAGGGATCAATGAGACTTTGCTGCGACTTTTACGCGGAATTTCCTTTCGAGTAAACGTATGCGCGCGGGAATTGGGAAGATGGTAAATCGATCATTCTTCCGTTTCTGTTACCGTTCATTCGTCAAACCGGTTCGATGATCAAAACATTCAAAAATTTTATAAACGGATTTCTTTAAAATCCGAATCTCATTTTTGATAAATCATTTTTTATCCTTAATATCTATAGCATATCTTTAAATATATATATATATTTTTTAAATACAATAAAAAAAGAAGAACGATAAGTGTTATAATTATAATAAAAAGTGGAATTAAAATTTTCAACGAAATTTTAGAAATTTTTCTAAAATAAATAATAAAAAAAGAATCGTACAATTTATATTTCGATCCAACGAACGGGTAAAATTCAAATTACAAAGGATTACTTTAACCCGGAGTAACTTCTAGAATAGACGGTACAAATACGTTAGTTTAAATTGCTGATTAAATTGTTCGATCAACGTTATCGAATCTTCACGACGATCTTCACCGATCGTTTTCGAGATATTTGTTAAATTGAAAATTACGCCTGATCCGAGCGGAAGTTTTTATTATGCCTTTTCTCAAAATTAATTACGTTCGATGCACCACCAACTCTTTGAATTTGAGAAGCAGAAAGTGGAAATCTTCCATTTCGTTAACGGAGGCAACCGACGAAGGCAACCGTAAAAAGTAAATTAAATAAGAATTAAATACAAATAAAACCGCTCAGCCAAGTAATTGGCTGGTTACCTCGCTCGTTACCCACCACGGTCTCAGATCGCTCCACCCTTATTCTTGCCACTTTCTGTACGTCCCCCTAACCGAGAAAGAAAAAAAGGAAGAATAAAGTCGATAGACATTCGACGTGATGTAATCTACGGGCAGAATTATTTGATTCGTCGTGGAACGAATGGTGTTTATTTAACGGTATAAGTAACGCTAACCTTAAGCGGGAAAAAAGATAAAAGTGTTTAGGTATTTCTTTATAAAAAGTTCTCTTTATAAAAATTCTATATATGTTTTTTTTTTTTTTTTT
>NW_006263478.1:934875-935335 GCF_000469605.1 Apis dorsata
AATTTCAGATAAGACAATCTATCGATAACTCGAATCAATGCTAATTAAACTTCTAATCTACGAATGGTACAGGTTGACTAACAAATTTCTTTATTGCATTTATTTACCGTGATATATAATATCGATAGAGACAAAATTCTTCGAGCAAAGAATACCAAACAAAATTCATGAATTTTTCAATTGCGTTTCTTTATTTTAATCATCAATTAATTTATACAATAACATCTTCTATCTTCAACATTCTTAAATTCTTTCTTCCAACCAATTACTCCGTAACCTCATATTCTACCTATTTCAACAAACAACAAAATATTCGAAACCGAAAATTCTCTATCCAATAGCTACACCATGATACTTAAACAATAATAATCTCGCAGTCGGTTTCCCTTCAATTCTCCTACCAATGTCGTTAAAAAGATAACGAGATCGGGTCTTTGGTAGAGTAAAAAAAAAAAAAAAA
>NW_006263478.1:935502-944402 GCF_000469605.1 Apis dorsata
TAGGCAAGGGTCGAGGAGGAGTTTTCGCCGCGACAATCATGGCCGGATTAGGTGTATGTATAAAGACAGAGCTGCTGGAAGAGGGTGTCAGAGGGGTTGAAACAGGTCAAACGGGGGGAGGGGGCCAAGATAGACGTCTGCACGGGGGTGAAACATAAATGATATTCCATGAGGAGCATATGCGTACGGAGATGACTCCACCTCCGCGGCGTTATGCGGCGAGGGTGGTCGCCACCCCCTGGCAGCGGGGTGCTGGTTTATTACAAACAAGGATTACCCGGGTAATGGGACATTCTGCCCCCTGTTCGACTGCTCGACAGTGAGAACGAACCGTGCACTGACTCACGCTTTCGCTTCTTGTCGAAGGACGGTGTTCGAAGGGGGTGAGGCGGTGGGCGAAGATCGCTTGCCAAGATCTCGGTGACGATGCATTACGATGCCGCGAGATATCTGGTGGACAAATTTGCCGACACGTTGTGGATATTGACGATACGATCTCGAGGGTGTCGAGAGTTCGGGGTGATTATATATCGCCATGATTTTTCAAAATAATTATAGGGATACGTGTTTGACACGTTCAATGGTGAATATGAAAATAGAAAATTATTTATATATATTTTTTAAATTATTTAACGCGTGGTTATCACAGTGATTTTCGAGAGTTTTAGAATGGTTATAAGAAAGATGATTGTTCAACACGTTCAATGACGATACACCGATAATTTTTTTATAAAATATATATTTCTATATTTTTATAAAATACTGCATAATATGTTATATTTTATTTGCATAATATTACTGGTAAAATTTCATGATATTTTATTTGAGGCCCATAATTATTGTGCGTATTTGTTTTGTACGAAGACTTCTCATCTGTATCAGAATAATTTTTTTTTTTTAATTTCATAAAAAGAAAGAAGGATTTATTATCATTGATACTTTACCTGATATAATAAATATATTCCATTCCAGCAAAATTGTTTTCTGCAATGTATTTTTATCAAAATGCTAAAAATAAAAAAATTGTTTAATAACAAAATGATACAACGTGATTAGATAGATAAATCTTTTCAAAGATTGTATTAACATAAAATTATTTTTTCTTTTTTTATATCTAGTAACTTTTTATGACATCTTAGAAAATAATATATATACATAGGAGAAAATAAATCAAATTAAAAAAGAAAAATATATTAAATAAAAACTAAGAAAAATAAAAAATACATAAAACATGTTTAATATCACTGAGAAAAGAAAAAAAGAGGAGAAAGTGTTTGAAACAATTAAGCAATTATTCTAATTGATAAAACGTGTCAAAATGACAGAGTATTCATAAACAGAGAATTCGCGATTGGCTATGATAATCATAAAATCGTTGATTTAATTTCCTCAAATACAATTGTTAGCAGAGCTTTGCTTGCTAGGCTTTCATCTCAAACACTGATATAGATCCATGTTTAAATATTGTTTAAGTACTGTAAAAAGTTCCGTCGATTTTGCGACTGTATCCGGGATTAGATTGAACTGAGTGAGGTGCGGTGATATTTAATTTCACGCTACTCGGATGGACTCGTCTCTCTGGCACAGGGCCATAATAACACTCCGCTTCTTTCACGAACAAGGTCACTGGCTCTTTCATCTCCTCAGGGATGTCCGGCTCTCTGTAAATCTTAATTAATCAGAAGCAAATACGTATTTTAAATTATTTGTTCGATCGAAACAACGAGGAATTGGAAATTTCATCGACGAAAATATTTTATATACGATAAACAGTGGAAATAAAATTATCCCCAATATTTATATTACCTCGACTTTATTCTTTAAAACACGCCACGTTTTCTTTCCTAACGTTTCTGGTTGCACAGGGATATAGGATTTCGGCACGAGAGTGTCTTTGCTATGAATGTACACGGTCGAAAGTGCCAAATCCAAAGAGTCCTCCGGTACCTGTAACGTTTATTCAAATATCGTACGAATTTTAATTTTTCCCTCCCCGAAACGATACATAGCGTTCAATGTAATTAAATTAAATTAAAGAGATTCGTCTTAGACGATATTTAGATTTAGAAAATTTTAATCGTAATAATAAAAACGAACGATTACCTCTTTTCTCTGAAGTCTACAATCTTTTCTTATACTGGTTAACGTGTGATGCGCAAAGAGACGCTCGTACACGTTTAACTTTCTACTCCATTCCAGATCCTTTGGCGAAACTTTACTACCTAGTACGGGCTTCTTCGTCCACACACCTTCGCGAGGGTATAAATCCGGTAGGGGATAAGGATTTCGAACATAACTGAGTTCTGCCATTTCGATATGACCTGTAATTACATACGCCTTTGTTTTTTTTCTTTTCTTTTCTCTTTTCTTTGTATAATAAAACGTGTACAATATAAAATAAATTATAAAATGATCAATTATCGTATATATATTACGTTATACGATAAATTGATACATTTAAAAATCTATATAAAATAAACAATATTTACCATCGATGTGAATTACGATACGGAATTTTATTAACTATATTGCATTCGTTAACTCGACAACTTCAATGGAAAGTTGTATAATCGGGATTAAACATCATTTTATTTTCCTCTTATATATATTTATTTATACGAAATCTATATATATATATCTATAACACGAAATGTTATATATAACATAAATGTTATAGTCACGTTAGAGGATAATATACCTGGATCGGGAAAAATAAAAGGAATTTCGTAATGGAACAAGGTCGGTTGGTTGCGTGTTTTGCTCAGGAGGTGGCCGTCCATGACCAACGTCGACGTACGATATTAAACCCGCAGTAATTTATGTTAGCACGAGCGTGCATAATGCTGTTTGTATAAAGCGGCACCGGCACGTGTCGGCTCGTGCCATCGCCACGTATCACTCCTCCCTCAATTTTTGCCAGACAGCGTGAACATGTTATGCGATTTTAAATATTTCCTCGATTATCCGATTAAAGGATGAGATGAGTTCCGTTTCGTTGATTGACATTCCGATTTACCGTGAAATTTTTCATTTTCTTTCTTTATAGTATTTTAACGAAAATCGAGTTAAGATTTCGAGACGCGACTCCTCATTTTAAGGATCGTGATCGTGTATCGTGATCGGTGCGATGTAAATGCGAGTAAACGAAGAATTTTGTTGAAAGTTATGCACGAAATTGGTTCGTATCGAGGACTATCGTACCCTTCGTAGACAGATTCGTATCGTATATAACACGTGTAAAAGTTTTTTGTTTCAAAATTGTTCATCATCGCGGAGATGAGTGGAAATAATTGGCGCGCGAACAGCAAACAGCTGACTGCCGGATCTAAAAGAGGAAAGGCGGTGTATGAATGGCGGGCATTCGGGGGAAATCTCGGTTAAATTTCACAATAAGCTCTTTCACGACTCCTAAACGTGAAAGCGCTTGTAAGCGACTTTGGGGAGCCTTACGAGACGCCCTTGGAAAACAGCCTGAGCGACTGTAAAGGCGAGAATGAACGAAGGAAGGAAGGAAAGGGAATGGAACGGCCTCGATAAGTGGACACTGGTGTGGAATGATGGGATGCAGACCGCCCGCATGAATTAAACCAGCCCGTTTATGAATGGATCTGGATCAGAATCGGAATTTTTCGTGTTCGAGTGAACGTGGCCGATCCGCTTCGCTCGAACTTCTCATCTCTCCGGACAGGACGTATCGAATACCGGATGTTAATCCTTGACCGTTGGAGGATGAAGAAAAAGGAGATGAGAATGATTTCCAAGATGCCCAGAATTTTTACGACATTCTTTTACGTTGTTTTTTTAACGCGCCATCGGAATTTCGAACTTTTCTAAAAAAAAAATAAAATATGAAATACGAAAAAGAATTTTGAATTTTCTTTATTTTTTTTTCCTTCACTTATGAAAAATCAATGATTCTTGATTTCATTCTTGATTCAATGATTCTTTTCCCTATAGGATCTTTCTCTTTATAGAAACGTGTTTAAACGTATAGAACGATATAACACTTTCTACGAAAACTTCCTTCATAGAGATGGATAATCTGTATACACGAGACGAGAAAAGATCGTTTCGCGCGTCATTGGTCGCACGCACGCACGGAGCATCATCCACGAAGCTGTTCTTGAACCAGGTCCAGGCTAGGGTACAGGAACCGACACGCGTAATCGCGTAATCGCATAATCGTGGCGCGTGCTGAAGTTCGGGTTGCGGGAGCTTTGCGTACGTCTACATCGGCGCACGTGCGACATTCAACGCGTTGAATCAACAACGATCGCGAATCACGAACGTAGCCGTGAATACGGGCGGCAAACCCTTGCCAACCGTTTTACGAGATAATTGTTCCGACGAGCTGATCTCCGGTAATAATGTACGAGCAGATAACACACGGCCGCCACCCATTTAAATCAAAGAATCGAAACACCTGAATTATCGTCCGATGAGCTTCGAAACGTCATCCCCCAATGATTATACGATATCGATATAAATAAAATTGAATAACATCGAAAAAATTTCTAGTAAATTGATTTTTCTTTCCCTCCGAGTGTTAAAGGCGAAGATCAAGATAATGAAATTAGATAGAAAAGAAAAATAGAAAGATCGAATTTTTAAATCAAAAAAAAAAAAAAAAAATCAAAACAATTAAAATATCCGACTACCAACCCTATATAAAAAAAACTTTAAATTAAAAAAAAAAAAAAATTAAAATATCCGACTACCAACCCTATATAAAAAAAACTTTAAATTAAAAAAAAAAAAAAATTAAAATATCCGACTACCAACCCTATATAAAAAAAACTTTAAATTAAAAAAAAAAAAAAAAAATCAAAACAATTAAAATATCCGACTACCAATCCTATATATAACAGATCTTAAATGTAATAGATAACGAATATATTTACGTTTCGTGTTTATGTTTTTCCTCTTGAAAATTTTTACAAAAATTTCGCATTAATAATAATAATAATAATAGGGATGGAAATGGAAGGAAAGGGAAGGAGGAAAGAAGGGCGGATGAGGTTAGAGTCGAGGAGGAGGTGCATAGGGAACATACGGCGGTGGAGAATCCGAAAGAAAAGGGAGAATGTATCCCTTCGAGATAGATAGGTGCGGTCACTGTCAGAGGGGGTTGACAAAGGCTGACCAGGGGTAGAAACATTCAAATGGTAATCGGCGCGCGTCTAACATATACCGACCCTCCGACCCCCGTGCTCGTGCTTAAGGGGGTGCGAGCACCCCCTTGGCATACACCCTGCACATTCGCACCAGAATCAAACCAAATATTGGCAATATCATCCCTGCCATTGCTGTGCACCCTCCTCCCCCCTCTCTCTCTCTCTTTCTCTCTCTCTCTCCGCGACCTGCCTCCTACACTGGCTGGGAAACGATGTCCATTTGAATGCACGATTCCATTACCGGCGACGATATATCGGGCCGAGGATATTATGGGATTAGGATTTCAAGGGAAAGCTGAAAAGAGAACTCGGTCACAAGGAGATACGATGCGTTTCTGCAACTGAGATGATTGTAACGTGTCGTCGATCTTCCGTTTTATTCTCATCTCTTTGTTGTTGAAACGAATATGTATGTATCGTATATCGAATTTATAAACGATTGGATAATAATGATAATAATAATAATTTAAAATAAAATAAATTAACTGAATGAATTTATATTGTATCGAGTAAAGTATGGATTTAATAATTTAATAATTTGTCTATTAATTTATTTAATGGCAATATCGCGTGAGATATTTTAATGCGTTAGGAACAATAAACACGATATTCGAGGGGTGGAAAGAATAGATCGTGTATATCTCACGGCATACGACGCGAGAGAAACGAAAGAAATATTGATACAGCTTTGTTGGAAAAACGTCCAAACAGAGAGGTACAAGCGTCACGCCCCTGATTCTCGTTCTCTCGTGCATTCTGGAAAAAGGAATGCATCTCTACAAAGGGTCACCGAATATCGGATAACGTTGGTCGTTGTTGCGCCATCACTTGTGAAGAATTCTGAATCCTCTCTTCGAAATGGATTTTCGAAATTTCGTGAATTCATTTTCGCTTACCAAAAATACGATAATAATGTAACAATCAAGAAAAAGAGATTCAAACAGAAAGTTTATCTTTTTTTTTTTCCACAATCGAAATTGCTCGTTTCGAAGAAGAAGCTTCGCACATATATAATAAAGTTTCTTGTGTCGATCGCTGCCTGAGAAATAATACCGTTCATCGAGATCCCATGACCCTTCGCGAATAGAATAATGTCTTACACCCTGCGTGTCCAATTCGATGAAACCAATGGGGAGGATAGGACAGCAGCGCGACAGGTGGCCCGTGAAATCAGTGCACGAGTGCGCCGTTCCATCGAGCCTGCCGTTCGATACGGTTCATTAGGAAATTAAGTGTATAATAATTAGAATTGGGGTGCTGATGGGACACGTTAAACGGACGTTTTTTTCCCCCGTTCCACCAACGCATCCACGCGGTCAAGAATAAATGGGCGGATTTCTAATCACGAGAAATGGATACTCGAAGCTTCAAAGCTTTTCTCAAAAATTTTAATATATATAGTTATAATATAACATTACACTTATTCGTTTATTTATTTTTTTCTCATCTTTACAAATAAAAGAAACAAATATAATTATAGCGAAGATCGTAACACAAAGTATACTTTAACAATTACACTTTATTCAACATTCCTTCTAATCTAATCTTTCTAACTACGAACGCGATACAATAACAATACTTTACCACCTGGTTAATAAGAAACGATTCAAATCGATAAACAATAACCTCACCACAATCACAATCATCCCTTCTCTCTCTAACAAAAAAAAAAAATCGAACGAATCAAAAACTCTTCTCGAGAAGGAGCATGACGATGAACGGGATCGAGGGAAGGTGAAAGCATAGAAAAAACGGAACCGCGAGTAGAACACTGGAGTAACAGGAAAAAAAAAAAAAAAAAAAAAACTATACTTCTCCCTCCTGATCCAATCCTCCTCCACGCAAAATATCTCGCCTGGCCGCGAAATGCGCGCTATGCACGCCCGTTGCTGCGCACGCCATTTGCATACCGATGATCGAGCACTCGAGAGGCGGTTGCACATTTTCGCCCGCCGAGTTGCGAGAGGCGCCGGTTGGCTGGCGGGGGGGGCGGGGAACACGCCGGTGTATTTTAGCATTTCACGTTTGTTTCCATTTAAATGGTAATCGAGTTCATAATGTAATTGTATTCACCGCGTAAGCCGGGTCTCACCACACAGTACCCCTCCTCCTCCCTCCCCCTCCCCCCGTTCCCATTGTTTGCATTGTTCTCCTCGCAGCGCGAACAATCCGCGCGCGCGCCAGCCTTTCAGCCTCGCGTACCGCCGAAATCTAAACCCCCTTCGCGCCTCTAAAACTCTCTCCCCCGCCCCTATCTACCAGCTAACAGGGCGAGGTGATATTTTCCCGCAGATACGAGCAGCCCAGTTTATGCGATACTGATGGATATCGGTGTATGTGGAATACCTCCGATACCTCCGATCGGGCTCACACACCATGGAAACTCGATGTGTCACTTCGGCTTCGATCCACGCGAGGACATTTCGTTTTAACTGTTGCGTTCTCTCTCTCTCTCTCTCCTTCTTTCTTCTTCATATTTTTAGTTTCACCTTCGTTCCAAGGAATAACGGGGGGTGAGTTTGAGAATATTCGACGATGTTACAATAATTTTGGAAATGTTGCTTGCGCAATTGGATGGAAGAATTTTGATTTTGGATTTTGGCTCGTTCCGATTATTTTCTCTCGAAATTGATATCACATTTATTGTTCGAAAAAATAATTACCCGTGTTAATTCTGACTGAATGATACCAAAGGATTTCAATGGCATCGATACAGCCCGTGTTGCTCGAATTGTTGAAACAAAATTCAAACCGCAGAGAGTCGATAGATTCGCGAATCGGAATCGTAATGGGCGGCGTTCGAAAATTCTACGTTAACAAAAGATTTTTCCCCGGAAGAACGCATTGTTATACAGCTCACGGAAGAGTCGCAGAATCCGGCGGAGGTTGAGGGGGGTTAGAAACGAGGGAGGGCCCTATCGCAGGCTTGAAACGAGGATATATATACCTCGAAAACCGAGGGGGAGGGGGAGGGGGGAGTTGGCCGCGTTATTGTAACGCAGGGGATGCCGGGTGTACGTGTACGTGTTAGCCGAGTTGGTTGCCTTTCTCTCATACATATTCATCAAACGCTAATTAATCATCGCCGGGCGCACCCACTGCGAGCCACCCTCTTGGCAGCAGCAGGCAGAAGCCGGTGAAAAAAAAAAAAAAAAAAAAAAAAAAAAAAAAAAAAAAAAAANAGACACCTCTATATATTACGGGCGCGCATCCAGATGTCGAAGCCGGCGAGATTTTTAAATGGAATTGACAACATCGGGAACGATCGCGGTGAATAACAAAAATTTATCGTTGCCTGGAATTGCGACTGTCTGGATTAAATGGGGGGGAGGGAGGGGAGGGAGGGAAATTACGAAGCCGGCGATCACCGGTGACGAAATTTTCACCGTACCCCGCTCCACCCCCAATGTTACGAGACAGAGGGTTGTGCCATTCGTAGGAAGAAATTAAGGCACGATTACGGAGACATGGATTCGAAGAATCGCAAGTTGTGTTTATGAAAATTTAATTAAATAATCTTGTGTTTATGAAATTTTCCCTTCATTTAGTTTTTGTCAATTTTTCGAATAATAATAAATAAATAAAGTGAGAGCACGTTATATTATAGATTGCCGTACGAAAGTATATTTACTTTGCGCGATGGATTTCTCAGATTTTGATTCAATTTTCGAAGGGTTAAGGTTACGTTGAACGTAATAAAAAAAAAAAAAAAAATTTTAAACGAAT
>NW_006263478.1:944545-947979 GCF_000469605.1 Apis dorsata
ATATTTCTTTGCTATGAACTGCTATATGCGTTTCGCGTTATTGACTTTATCCTCCCTCTTAAACGTGTCGTAAATAGCGCGACTCGCCGCTTGTACGAAGGCAATAAGCGCGCGGGCAATCAATCTAAATTGTAATTTCGTAATCCTATTAAACAGGAGGCCACCTTCGCACGCACTTGGCCCGGGTTCGGGACGCGTATAATTAGGTATCGTTTATTTTACACCGCAGCCTAGGAGGGTGACACTTCCACCGTATATAATATATACGGCTGTTTTGGGGTTCTGGGCGGACGTAGACGGTGGCCACGACGTGGTGGTAGAAACGCTTCGTTGCTAATGGCGATGCGATCATCGCCATCTAACCATCGCCCGTTGATATTATGCGCCACGGGAATCCCCTTTTCCTTTCTATCAATTCTACCTTCCCCTAAGAGTATTCTTTCCTTACGTTTTCCGATTAACAATGATCGAACACCGAACTCGATCGATAAGAAAAAAATAAGAACGAAGTTTTTTGAAGGAACGTGAATATCGAAGCTGCTTCGTTATTATTTTTATAATAATTTATAATCGAGAAAAATTTCACTCGATAACGATCACTCGATCGCGATCGATAATCGATCGCGATGCGATCTCTGGCGATGGTTCGGGAAAGGAAATTGTCGTTAAAATCGCGTTGGAAAAATCTGGTCGTCGATGTTTTGACTGGCGACATCAAATCGCGACAATGGCAGATTGTCTGCTGACAAATGAGCGGCCCGCCACGGGACAGCGATCCACGCACGAGACATATGGTCCTCTATAAAAAAAAAAAGCGCCAGAGATACAAGAGATGGCCTGCAGTAACAGCATCCAGTCGATCCGATATTAATGGAGACCAAACACCGCACATTCTGTGTCGCCTCTGTCCCCGTTGTGTGTACATATTGGTGCGCCATTATGTCCCTGTTATAATGTGTACACACACCCCCCTTTCGATACAATGGAATGATCTATGATTGTGCCAAACATGGATCGTCAAGTCAATTTTTCGCCCTTCTGCTCTGTCTCTCTTTTTCCTTTTTTTTTTTTGCGATCTATCAACTCATTCGAAGCTACCTTCGTTTCTATTTGGATTGGGAACAATTTCATAATTTTTCCAACGTTTTTCATATCGATTTGTAGTTAGAAATTAGAAATAATGAAATTTTATTTCTTGATCCAAGTGAACAAAATGAAATTTAAACACTCATTAATAATTCTAACGCGTGGTGTATATTAATATATTAATATTTTCAATTCGCTAATTCGAAAAAATGACGACGATATTTCTAAGATATTTATAAGAACGTTAAAAATGAATTATATTATACAGTCACACAGAATCGATGAGATGTTAATGTTAATGAAACACTCGAGGCGTAAAATGAATAAAATTTCCATCTCGCGGTTTTTAATGATTACGATATCCTTAAATTAGCCGAGATCGAGTCCATGGAACGATTTACGCTTCACGGTTAGATTCGAGTAATTCCAGTTTTCCTGAGCGTGCAAACAATAAAATTGGATTTAGCGACCCTCGTGGCGCGTACGTGGCGTGCGACTCGAAGGGTGAGTTTTCGGAAGGTGGACAAGCACGCCGGTTCCGAGGGAGGGTTGGGAGATCAAAGACGCCCTCCGGCCAATTCCGTAGTTTCCACGTGACATATTAGGTAGAAATTGACGGCGACAGCCTCGAGTAACGACGCACCAGATAAACTTTGATCATTTCACCTGTGGGACTTGTTTCGATTCGTGAATATTATTATCGTCGATATAGGCGCCGATTCGCCATCCGTGATTACGTTGCCACGATGGAAAAGGCGAAGATATTGAGTGATCTTATTGTTATTGACATGATGATCGCGTTTCAGAAAAGGATTATGCTCGTTCTACTGAAGATTAATTTTGGATAAAGGAATATTTTATCAATTTTATTTTATATACGACTTTATTACTGAATGATAGTTTTGTTTATATATTCTTGAGTAATTGAATTAATTGACGATCGTGGATTAGAGAATAAATAATAAAGAAATTCTAATAATGTATCAAAATAATTGTAAATGTATTTATTACGTACCTTTTTTAACGGTAAAAACTAACGATACTACTGTTCGATGAATTTACTTAGCAACCTGTGAAGACACTACTTGTTATAAACAGATTCAAAGTTAAATCGATATTATTTCCCATAGAAACAGTTTAGATAGATAGATAGATTAGATCATTACATTTAGCGACAAATAGCGACATCTGTGAAAAGAAAGTTACATTAAACTGAAAAAGATATAAAATAAATTTAAGATATTAAAATCATCTTATTATTTTATTTTTAACGTAATCGATTTAGCATAGAATAAAATTGTATTATTAATAATGAAATTTAATCTAAATTTCAATGAAATAATTATAAATTAAAAAATTAAATGGTAAAATAATAAAATATAAATAATATTAAGAATCAAATATATTTTATATTTGATGTCGAAAGGAAAGACAAGGAAAATAAATAGTAAAATAAAGACAAAGATAAAGATAAATTAAAAATATTGAAATCAGCGCCATCTCTAGAGTGCCGCAAATAAAACACGTAAAAAAAGAAAGAAAATAATGTAAGAAAGATAGAAATAAAGCAAGAATTGATCGATAGTGCCATCTCTTGAACATCAAAATTACTTCTCCATATTAGGATAAAGTAGAATAAGAATTGAGAATCAGCGCCATCTCTCCAAATGACATAAAATTAAATATTTTTAAAAATATTTAAGAGATGGCGCTGATTCTCAATTCTTATTCTACTTTATCCTACGATGGAGAAATATTTTTGATATATATATTCAAGGCACTATAAACCAATTCTTGTTTTATTTTCTTATATTATTTGTTTTCTTTATGTATATATTTTATTTATATACCATTCTAGAAATTTCAATATTTTTAATTTATTGCTACTTTTATTTTATTATCTGTTTTACTTGTCTATATACTTTCTTAAACAAATTTTTTATATTATATTATATATTACGTATCATATATTAATATATAATAATAATAACATATAATGTATTTAAATATATTATATATTTATATTCTTATATATTGCATAAACGATATATTTATTTTTAAATTCATTTTTAAAATCTCGTGAGGTTTATGAGGTTAGAATCACTTATAACACTTAACAATTTTATATTATTTATTAAACCACAATTAACCACAATAAATTACAAATACGATGATAGATAAATTTTATAAATGTTTTTGTAAATATTTAATTAATTATTTTTGTATGATATTATATAATTTAATTTTTTGATTAAAAATAAAAATTATTGAATATTAAAAAAGAAATGTTTCCGCCCGGGATCGAACCGGGGACCTTCCGCGTGTTAGGCGGATGTGATAACCACTAC
>NW_006263478.1:948204-955617 GCF_000469605.1 Apis dorsata
TTGAAGTATTATTTTTTTAAGAATAATTTATGTAAAATTTTTAATATAAATATTAAAAATAAAATATAAATATAATATTTATGAATTAACATTTTCTGAACCATGAGCAAGTTAAATACAACAAAACTTTCACACTTAGTTCATTTATTTAACATTTTTTTGATTAAAAGTAATTTATTTAATTAAAATTCTTTTTATTTATTATATCATATATTTATTCATATATTTTATTTTATTATATCATTATGTAAATTTCATTTAAATAATTATTAGATTTACTTCATAATAAAAATACAAAATTCACTATATTTCATATTTAACAAAGAAAAAGAAAAAATATCGTGTCTCGATAATGAAATTTCAAAAATTAAAGTACAGATGTTAAAAATTTTTATTTTTAAAAATGTACAAATTGTACTTTATAATATTATAATTATATATTTTATAATAATAATTCTCAACATCATAATAATATGAATAAGTAAATGGACATAATTGATTTATTTTTAATGAATGGAAAAATCAAAAATCAATATTATTTAAACATTCATTTTTTTTTTTAATAACATAGATTAAACTATAATAAACTTTAATCTTCTAATTAAAATACATAATTTTTATTTCTAGAAATATCTTTTATGGATTTATCGCACAAAGTTTTTAATACTTTTCATGATAATAATACGTTAAAGTAACATCACTGTTTAGAGTTTTTTTATATGTTTATATTACGTATTATCTACAGCAAATCATTGTCCTTCAACTCTCAAATATGGTTGAACTTTGACATTCTGACATACAATTATATTACTTACTTCATGATGTTCAAAATTTAAAAATAAAATATATAATATATAATTTGAAATAATTTGAATATATTAATTTGAAATATCTATCTATTTTATGTTTGATATTACATCAATTATAATAATGACAATATTTCTCAAGTTATATTTATGAATTGCAAATAAAGATCATAAATGTTTATAGAAATTGAATAAATATAGGATTGATATATAAAATTATCTTTTTATAGTAAAATTGAAAATTGTAATAAAATATATGAAATATATTAAATATATGAAAATATGAAATACAATATTATTACAATATTTAATATTAAAACATGATATTATATCAGTAAACATTTTATTTTTTAATGGTTAATATCGAACGGTTATTATATCGACAAAATGTAAAACGATAATGCGAACATAAGGAATTTAATGTTATAATATAATTTACTTTTATCTCTTTATATGGATATTTTTTTATTTTAACGGAAACTTACAAAACAAATCTGAATATAGTTATATAAATTTGAAAATATATTATGTTTTATAATTTCGAAATTATTGTATTTTTATTTTTATGTATTAATAATAACATAATTTTTTAATTATACATATATTTTTAATATTTAATTAGAAATATTAATAATTAGTTATTAATACGATAAAAACAGATTAAAGTTTAATTTTGCATAATATTTTGTATATAAAAATACACTTTTGATATTTGATACAAAAAATAACCAAAACACATTTCATTTTAAGATGTCAAATTATCTTTATATTACAATCTTTATATTACAATATTGTAAGAATATAACAAACACAAAAATTATTTTTATATACTTTTTAATTAAATGAAACAATAAAAATTTCATATAAAATAATTTAATTTAATTCATCATTTGCACTATTCTGTCACAAAGGAATATCGAACATTGCAATCGATCAAAATGTCATTTATCTTAAATTTAATTATTTGTTATCGAATATTATATATATACTTCAGACCCGATAACAATCTTTTTGCTTTGTAAGAAATAATTCTATTATTAATTTTATTTGTTTTAAGTTTATTTTTTTTGTTTATTATAAAATAAATTATATGAAAACACTAAATCACGATGAGAAAAAGAAAACAACACTTTAACTTCATGACAATTCTTTTTTGTATCACGCACTTTTTATGTACACTCCGATAGATGACACTACGAATATTATTTGTTTTAGTGAAAATCAATTCGATAATTTCTAATATGGAACCATAATTATTTTAACTTTTTCCATAAAAAAATGATATGAATATGGATTTCTAATTCAACGAAATTTTAATGATGTCTCACAATTTAAGAATGTAACAATATAAACTTATTCTTGTATCAATGAATAAGGAAGATTCATATCACGTGATAGAATGTTATACTCCTATTGGCTATTTAGTATCATAGAAAGAGAGGGAATGAGAAATACATCGGTCAAAGAATACGTATAAACGCTAGAAACAGTCACTTGACAGTAGCGCCTGGTGGATGAATGTTAAGCAATACATCGATAGAATTCTCTAATACGGAACTTTTTACAAGGGTAATTGTACGTCATCTTTGAACAGTATCATTAATACGTATAAGAAAATAACAAAGAAATAATCATTAAATTCTTAAGTTTGTATTGGTACGCTTGTCGCAACGAGATTGAAAAACGGTAAAGATGAACATTTTGATTGCGCTTTGCGCGATCGTTGCTGGTAAGTATTTTGATTATTCTGCATTAATTTAATCCTTTTCTTTGTTTAATTGCGACGTAATTTTATATTGTTTTTTTTATATATTATCTTTATTCTTTCGAAAATATATTTTTTATGCTATAATTTTCGAATTTTTGTCACGCAATATTATTATTGTATCTTGGAATCATAATATTATTGAAATTATATTTTTTTTTAAACTAAACTTATTACACTATGAAAAATAACATTAATTTTATTATATTATTATATTATTATTAGTACATTTTATAATCATTAGTCACATAAGATAGGATTTGCTTATTCAGATGAATCAGATGAATCAGTGCTTAACAATTAAGCATGTACTATAGAATAATATATGATTAGAATATTCTTCTTAAATATATTTTCAAATTGTTATATGTTTCTTTCCAATTATATTATTCTAAATAAAAATATTAAATACATTGTTTTTATATTATTCTTAGAATGTTGTGTTCTAAAAAAATTAATTCATTATATTCAATTTATTTCTATAAATCATTTAATTCATTTCTATAAATCATTTCAATCTATTTCTATGATTCTTATATAATATTTTATAATATTTAAATATATTTATTATATATTTTAGTTTGTAAAGCAGGAGTAGTAATACAAGCTGAGGGTCCAGCAGATCTTCATCTTTTGGGTGAACAAGAATGTACATGGGGACCTTCATATTGGTGTGAAAACATTAAGTAGGTTGAGTTAAATATTATAATATATATATATATATATATATATTATTAATAATATTATATTGTCATTGATATTTAATTAATTATATTTAATTAACTAAATTTCTATTATATATTATATAATTTTTAGCTTCATAATAGATTTTTTATTAATATTTAATTTTAAATAATAATATAAATAATTTTTCATTCAATAAATTATATTTTCAATATATTATTATGAATTAAATTAATATTAAATCATTTTGTCATATATAAATATAGAACTGCAAGTGGATGTAATGCAACTAAACATTGCATTGATAAAGTATGGAAACATATGAAAGTACTAAATGATGATGATAGTGTTTGTACTATTTGTAAGGACATGATTCAACAAGCTCATGATCAATTAGAAAGCAATCAAACTCAAGAGGACATAAAGAGTGTTTTCGAAGGAAGCTGTAAACTTATTCATATAAAACCAATTGTGAAAGAATGTATAACAATTGTAGATCAGTTTATTCCAGAGCTTGTTGAAACTTTGGCATCTCAAATGAATCCATCTATTATTTGTTCTGTTGCTGGACTTTGCAATTCTGCTCATATAGATGAATTAATTGTAAAATATGAATCATCCAAACCCGAGGTAATTAAATTATACTTTTATTCAATAAAATAATTATATGTACAAATATATAAATATAAATATAAATATATATTAAAATTATATATTATAATTACTTGAGTTAAAATATTTTGAAAATATTGTATTTTAGATTAAAGAATTGAAATCTCGTTCTTTGGAAAAAGATGAAGTTGAACCTGATGAATGTTCAAAATGTTTCACTGTGGCAGCACATATGGAGCATAAATTAAATAACACTCCTCGTGATAAAATATTACAACAAATGCTTAATTTATGTGCAGAATTTAATAGTTATTCAGATGCCTGTTCTGCTACAATTCTAACTTACTTTGATACATTATATACTCATTTACAAGAGAATTTCAATGCTCAAAATATTTGTCATTTATCTGGCCAGTGTAGTAATAAATTTCACAAACATGAAGATATTGATACAGTAAATTTTAAAAGATATATAAATATATAATTAAAAATAATTTTCAAATATTTTCAAATATTATAACTAATTAAATAATATATATATATATATTTTTTGTATTTTAGACTTTAAAAGTAGAAATTAGACCACTTTCAAGTGTAGGTATGGTCGATGTAAATGATGATCTTCCATGTAAATTGTGTGAACAACTTGTAGGACACTTAAGAGATCTTTTGGTAGCTAATACTACAGAAACAGAATTTGAAGAAGTATTGAAAGGATTATGCAAACAAACCAAGTCATTTTCTACTGAGGTAATAAATATTACTGAATTATAACTATATATATTTCACATAATAGTTCAATTTTTAATCTTATACATATATATGTTTTTTTAGTGTATTGCTATAGTTGATGAATATTATCCACAAATATATGAATATCTTAAGAAAGGTCTAAATTCTAATATTATTTGTCAAATGATGGGAATATGTCCTATTCCAGGAAAAACAGTACAGGTCAATAAATTTTTTTCAATTTAATTGTATATAGAACTATCTTGCATTCTAATCAAAATTCTGCCTTTAATTTAGTCATCTGCCAGTTTTTGTCTTTGTGAATAGAGACTATCTAATATAAACAAATACGGGTATCATTATATTTCACTTTATTTATTTATTTCACATTGAATATAAATATTCTGCTTTGGAAGTTGAATCCATCAGAATGCAATATACTTCTATATTTTAATATAATTGCCATTAATAAAATAATATTAATTAAAAAATTATATATTAAATAGAATGAGCCAATTTGGCCTTTAGTACCTAGAGATGCAGGTGAAATAGGAATGCGTGTTTTCCAAAATGCAAATGAAAATTTGAAAAGTGATAATGAAGAATTGAATAAATCACAAGCTGAAACAATGCAATTGCCTATTGAAAGATTAGTACCATTTCCTATGTCAGAAGGGTCGTTAGGGACTCAAGGAAAAGAAACATGTGCATTATGTGAATATATATTGCATTTTATACAAGAAGCTATTACAAATCCTACTACAGAAGTAATAAATTTAGAATATTTATTTATATATTTTTTACATAATATATTAATAAAAAATATATAATATTATATAATATTAAAATAATATTAATGCTTCAGGAAAAAGTAAAAACATCATTAGAAAAAGTATGTATGAAATTACCAGAATCTATATCAGATCAATGTATACAATTTGTAGATCTTTATGGAGATGCTATTGTAGCTATTTTGGCTCAAGAAATTGATCCATCTCAAGTTAGTTTACAAGTTTATTACAAATTGTTTATCAAATATATAGAAAATTTTAAAGTGCTATTTACAGGTCTGTTCATTGTTGCATTTATGCCCAGATGAAAAATTAATGAAAATGTGGCAAAGTATTCCAAAGAAGTATATGCTTGAAGAAGTACAGAACAAACCTAGTTGTCCATTATGTTTACTTGCTGTAACACAAATTTACGATGTTATAAAAAACAACAAGACCGAGGTTACAATAATTATTATATTATTTATATATTTCTAAATATTTAAATATATAACATTATTGAATGTATTATATTGTTATTTAATATTGTATAGGCAAACATAGAAGCTCAATTGGATAAATTATGTATTCACTTACCACATAGTTTAGTTGATGAATGTACAGAATTAGTCAAAGGTTATAGTAAAGAACTTATAGAATTATTATTGGCAGATTTAACACCTCAAGAAGTATGTGTTTATATTAAATTATGTGATCCTACTGAACATTTTGGTCTAAGAAGTGAATTTATTACTGACAAAGATGGTGAAATTTGTATGTATTATATATTATAATTGCATTTATATAAAAATTTTTTATAAATTAAGAAAATTGCTATTTATAAAATTTTTACGATATTTTTTAAAAATATATCTTTTATTTTAGTAACTAATGAAATACCAAATAATCCAATAAGTACTGAAATATCAGATGATATAGATAATGTAGATTGTGTTGTTTGTGAATTTGCTATGCATTATATTGATAAATTTCTTGGTAATAATAGAGAAAAGAGTAAAGTTGAAAATGCAGTGCATAATGTATGTAATCATCTTCCAAAGACTATCCATAAACCATGTAACAGGTTTGTTAATAAATATGCCTCTTCTATAATTGATATTATCACAAAAGATGTTAGTCCTAAGCAGGTTTGCTCTTTCCTTGGATTATGTACAAAATTGATAGAAGAAATGAAAGGTATATAAAAAATTTAATAATAATAATTATTAATTATTATAAAATATTATTATAATAAAATATAAATGAATTAAAATATAAACAATAAATTAAAATATAAATATATATATATATATATAATAATGATAATTTATTGTAATGGTAGCTTCTGTAACAGAATGTGCTATGTGCAAAACAATTATATCGAAAATAAATGATCGAACTATTGACGATAACATTGAAAAAGCAATATCTAAAGTATGTCAATATTTACCATCAAATATGGAACATAAGGTAAAAAAATGTAATATATATTTTTTTTGTTTTTGAATTTTTTTTTATTTTTAATTAATTTAATTAACTATTAATTAACTTCAATTTTTATGAAATTTGTTTTTAGTGTACTATACTTGTTAATTCTTATGGACAAAGCATAATAAATCTTATTAAAAGAGGTGAACATATTGATAAAATTTGTAGTAAAATGGGTCTTTGCGCACCCAAAGATTATTCAACAGTGTCTTTGGAAAATTTACGAATTAAACGATCATATGAAAAAAATCGTATAAAGCATTGTACATGGGGACCTGTTTATTGGTGTTCTACTAATGAAACGGCTCGTGAATGTAAAGTAAGTAAAATGTAATTCATTTTATTGCATGTGAGTAATTTTATACAAGTACTATTAAATAATACATAAACAATACAAATTAATGATAGTGAAAGTTTCATGAAATATATAATAGGCACTACATTATTTCATATTTTTCTTTTATATATCATTACAATGTTACAAATAAAATTTGCTGGCATTTATGTATTTATATTAATGTTAAATGATATAATGATATAATGATATATATATATA
>NW_006263478.1:955641-957869 GCF_000469605.1 Apis dorsata
CTGATTTTGCACCTCCTAAACAAATTACCTTAAGTGAGACAGAACCTAATGTTTAAGTTTGTATTCGCATAATAAATTGAATTATTCTTTGGTTTTTGCATCTTAAAATGTTAAGTTCTAAGAATTTCATATTTCTTTAGAATATTATATTGATGGTATGAAAAATTTAACATTAATTATTAATGTTATATAATGCACTTTTTAAAATATAATAATATGATAGCACTATTAAAATCTTCTAAAATAATGATTAATTACAATTGCGTAATGTAGAAAATTTAGAAATAAATCTAAAAATAAGCTTTTTACACTATCGCAAATATATTGCGATATGTTGCAAATATATATTTTACAGTGTTAAGTTCATATTTTATAACAGTTACTATATAATAACTGTAATATTGAAAATATAACAATGAATCCATATGTTTATATATATATTTAATAATTAATACACTTATAATTATGTATCTGTTGCATTAATGTCAACTGTGATAATAAAACGTAATAAAAATACAAATTGATTTTATTTTTATTTTTTATTAGTATTTTATTTATTAAATTATTTATATATTGATATTTAATATTATATCTTTAAACGGATATTGAAAACTTCAAAGTAAGCTTAAGTTGTTTAAATATTTACAATTTTTTTAATATGTTTAATATATTGTATATCAGTAAATATAATTATTCAAAATCTTATTATTCTAAGTGAGATAAAGAATATTTCAATAAAAATATCAACATCTAATTATCTAAATATTTAAATAGTATTGCATAATAAATTGCATATCTAAACATGATAATTCTTTGTTTATAAACAACAGCATTAATTATTATTAAATTAATATGATAACATAATTACATAATTTTATCATTTTCAAATCTTTGCTAACCTAAAAATTATCAGCAATTATCATATGTATATGTATATACATATCAATGTATATGTGTAGTTATTATTATAATTTAAAATTTTAATGATTAAAAATTTAAACACTCGATTTAATAATTTGATTGATTTTTTAAAAGATAAAGTGAAATCGATAATAATATTGATTATTCTGATTTTATTGATTATTTTATTTTCTAACAATTTTGATACATTTTATTTCTACAAATAATTTATAGATAATAAATATTAAAGTTTTAAGAATCATATAAAATAATGATTATAAAAAAATAATTTCGCAATATATTTAATTAAGTTATTATTTTTATGTAATAAATTTTACATATTTTTTAAGATTTGTATAATATAAAATATAAGTATTGAAATTCATTTCTAAAAATTCTATATTCTTAAAAATTTATTTTAATTCAATTTATATATTTGAAATGTTGAATGGAATTAATGAAAATGTATAAAATATTTAAAAAAATGTTCTTTTGAATTTGTAAATATTAAGAATTATTTTTTTTTATTAGTATTTTTAATTTTTCAATAAAAAAACGACTGTCTTTTGTTATATATAAATAATTCTTAATTTCAAAAATCGATTAATTTCGACTATACAAAATGTCGCTGGTTATCCGTTCGATCTTAATCGATATATTTCGAGTAATTCGATATATTTCGAAGTAATTCGATAAAATCAATTATATTAGTGCAACGTAATTTTGATCAGTGAAAAATTTGAAAAAGTGGTTAAAAAAAGAAGTTTTATTATATTATAATGTTTAAAAAGTATAAGATTCAATCATTTTATTTTATCTTTTTACTCGAATATGGATATTGTCTCGTTATAATTGTATATTTCATAAATTTCTTAGTGAAAAGATATATTGTGAAGAATCATCAAGCGATATCAACGTTCTTTTAATTTCTTCATGGGTGAGTTAATCATTTTAATTTTACTAATTATTAATTTGTTTGTTTTTAAAGAAATAATATATTTAATATTATATATTTAAAAAAAAGAAAATCTTAAAATATATATTGTTTATCAATTATGTATTAAAAATATCAAAATTCATGAGCAAGTATATTTATTATTTCTAAAATCATATTATTTATTATTTTTTATAAAAAAAAATAATTTTCACTTGATCTTTTAAATCAATCGAATTATTAAATCGAGTGATTAAATTTTTAATCATTATCAGTTTAAGAAATTATTTATTTGAATTTTTTATATAATATAAAAAAGTGATATTTATATTTTATATATTTTATTTTAATTATTTTATATAAAATATTAAAATATTATATAAAATTATATAAG
>NW_006263478.1:958028-960814 GCF_000469605.1 Apis dorsata
AATTTATATATATTCATGTTTTTTTGAAATGATATATATCATGTTTTTATAATACATCTAATTATATTGAAAAATTTGTGAAAAAAAACAATCACAATTTTTATAAATTTTAATGTATAAATGTAGATTAAAATAATCAAGGCAATATTCCAAATATTCCAAAATTTAAAGAAATTTAATTATTACTATATTCTTATTGATATTTATTTTATTTATTTATTTTTTTAAGAAGTAATTTTAATTATTAATTTTTGTTTAATTTCTTAATTAAAAATAATTGATAGATGATAAACTTTTTTTATATTTAATTTTATAAATTGAATTATCATTATTAAATTATTTAGGATATTATGATCTACTGAAGATATAAAAAATATATAGTTAACTTATAGATACTATAGAAATCTACCATATCGATGACGTATTTAGATGCGTGTATTTAGTATACTGCTGCATTTATAGATGACACTACTATTCACTTTATAATGTATTTTATACTTTTAAAAGATTAAAACCTTGTTTTTTTTTAAATTTGATTCTAATTTTTTTTTCTGCATTTATAAACATTCGAATAATTTTTAATTTCTAATAAAAATTATCAAATTTTTAATTTATCTATCTATCTATCTATCTATCTATATATATCTTCGTTAATAAAATTTCTTTAATAAATGTTACTATTCTCTTGATAGTAGATAGAATAATATATGAGATGAAAAATATTTAACATATATTTTGATAAAAAAAATTTGGACGAATATTAAATTTGTCTTTAGTGAAAAAAAAATTTGTCTTGGACTTAACTTCCCACTTATCAGTTTTTTAAACTTTAATTTAACATCGTAAAGATATTACAATATCATTGACATTATTTTAAACATGTGGCATTATTGTACTTGTTCATTTTTTAAGAGGAAAATAGTTTTTAAATAATTTCTTATGGTACAAATCACGCATCATTTCGGTTTATAAATAAATAGAAAAATCTGATTATATCAATGAATCAATTAATGTAATTTTTTTTTAGTGTTATAATTCATGAATTTTTTTGTTTTTAGATTGTTTTTAATAGTTTTAAGGAATTATTGAAATTTTAAATAGAAATTAAATAGAATATTTCTAATAAAGAAATTCATTAAATATTTAATATTTATTTAGTATTTGTCGAAATATTTTTTGATAATGAAGATTAAATATACAACATAATAATTATTCTTATGTTATTTTTTAATTGTTAAATTATTTTATAATTTCATCTTTTTATGATATGACCTTTTTTAAAATTTCTCTCTTGTAATAAATCATCATATCTTTTTAAACGATTCTGTTTAATATAATTTAGTATTTCACGTATTAAAAAAAAATGTAGGCATTTGAATATTTTCTATTCTCTTGATGATCATAGAATAGAGTTCGGTCCAGTTTTAGATTAATTTTAATTTCAAAGTTTAATTTAATTTAATTCCAACTGATTTATAAACATTATTTATACCTTGTAAGGTAAATAGAATATAAATTAAAATCATCTAATGAAGTTGCAAATTTTTAGAAGCTTTTATTTTTCTAATTAGAACAAGTACTTATTGTTTCTTATCGTAAATAATTATTTTCTTTTAATCAATCGCTCGGTGTACAGAAAATATACATATGAGATGTATATAAAATAAGTTTGAAATTTATTTCGCTTTATTCTCTTCCGGAGAAAACTAAGAAAACAAGGAAAAGAAGAGAATAAAAGGTCAGGTTGTCTCGTTCAACACGTAGAGGCGTGACGAGCGAAGACATAAACCTGCCGGTCATGAAGGAAGGCGACTGGTTGTTACTCGACTATGTATGCCCTGAAGAACATACGATGCTCGTGTCCTATTCGATGATTGCCGAGTATTTATGAGCTCATTATCACCAAAAGAACAATGGGGGGATAGACGACCAAAGAAAACGACCAAAAGTATAGATCGGTGGTTCATGCAAATATGCGACAACCACTCACTGTGTACTTTAGAATTAAATGCTAATCTCTCTATTCAAGTGGTGATCGTTATTTTTACGAATTAAGATTAATTCATACCGTTGTATCGAGTGTCGAAGCGTGAAATTATTTGATATTTATTACTATTATATCTCGTCGCGTTAATCCCATTTAATTCCATTAATCTCAAAAATTAATCTAAAAAATTATATATCATATCCCTAAAAAATTCTATCTTTTAAATCAGATATAAATTAGATCTAAAGAAAATTCAAATAATACATATATATATATCAATATCATTTTTTAAAAAAATCCTCCTCCCCAATCCATTAAGACTCTTATCTATCAATCCTTTAACGTTTAAAATAAATCACACATTAAATAACGACATATTTCTCTCGCGCACCGATCCATTGTCCATAAACCCATTCTCCTAACGCTAGGATAAAAATAAGGAATATATGCAATGGTCCGGCTGGAGTAGGAGGTGACGAGCGCGTCTCATATGTTTCGTCTCGAGGCGGTCGCGTCCACCTTTCAATGGCAGATAAATATCGGGAGGTCTTTGCACCTCCTCTAGCCGCGTTGGAGGAACGTTCGAGTTTTCTTCGAAGTTGCGTGCACCATGGATGTGCGGGTGTTTGCCCACGCACGTGCGGACGTGCCCACGCGCGATTCCTAATACGAGCCGCGTCAGCTGCGTAAAGAGCCGTGGGCAACTCTCGCCGCGTATACTCTAGCTACGTGTGGGATAGCCGTGTACACCCCCGTAGCCTTTGTCCACCAGGATAATTGTCCACGCGGCCGGGTATCG
>NW_006263478.1:960935-961297 GCF_000469605.1 Apis dorsata
ATTGGTGTCGGATTCCGCCACACCTTTACCCATTGTAAATCAATCGAGGCTCTTCGAAGGTAGAAGGATCGGAGCACGGGTCTTTTCTACCGATTTTTTGCCTTTTTTCCTTTTTTGCCCTTCCTGCCTCCTTTTTTTACGCCTCTTCCACGCGTTTTGGCTACGCCTTTCCCCCCGCCTTTTTTTTTTTGCAACTTTCTTCCACTTTTTTCCTGCGCCAGTTTGCGCCTTTTTAAACGTATTTTCTGCTTTTTTTTATGCGCTTTATTTATATCTTTTTTGCGCCTCTTTTGTGCTTTTCCCGCACCGTTTTCCGCGTGTTTTTGAGTATTTTTTTTTCGTGTTTTTCCCCCCCCCCCCCC
>NW_006263478.1:961423-965438 GCF_000469605.1 Apis dorsata
TCTATATATTTTGTGTATTTCTTCGTATGCTATTTTATGCTTATTTGATTCTTTTCTATACGCTTTTTTTGTATTTTTTTTTTTTTTTTACTTTTTGCGTATTCTTATTTGAGCATTTTCCACACCTCTTTCGACTTCTTTACATTTACGTTCTCGTATTTCTCTTCTCTTTTGCTTTCATGGCACCTTTTCGTCCCTTCGTGCGCCTTTCTTCCATAAGATAATCGTGTGTCTCTGCGCGTCAACGTCCAGCACAGATCACTATCGAGCCACAATCGATCATTTCATTTCTTTCCACTCTGGGCCTGTCCGAATGAAATGTTTACCCAACCTTAGGCGCGGTGATCTTTGACCGGTGTAAGGGAATTGTGGGATGGATATATCTCGTATAAATGTTGAACGATTGGAGGTTTCTCGGGGGATTTTATTAAACTCGAAGAGTTACCGTCGAACATTTCACGGAACGATAAACTTTGGAAGTTTCGGGCAAATAAAGGTTAACATTGCAACGATGTTGGTTCTCGATGTAGGTGTCTTTCGTGTTTCATGGCTGTTATCTCGCTGGGTCAAGCGAAGGGATCGTTGAATAAGTAAGTCTGCGGTTTCGCGTGAAAAGAGAGACCTGGCACCTTTCGTTCGTGGAATTTTTATAGAGCTTATTTGCTTCGGTAATGACAACAATTAAGCTCGTTAAATATTATGGGAAGCCCTATCTTCAGGTATAAATTAAATTCGATATTTAGAGTTTGGAAATATATACTTTTACGTAATTTAGAGTTACATTTACTTAGATATATTTCCAGATATATTTTTTAATACGGCGCAAATTGTAGTTAGCATGTAAACCACAAACAAAAAATTTTATTTAATTTTTATAGCGTGCCGTTTCATTTCTTAACTTATTTTCTACATCAGTCTCGACAATGATAAAATAAGAAATATTTTCCTTCATTCTTTAACGTACAAATTAATCGAATTAATAATCATTCGTTAATATTTTTTAACTATACTTTGAAACCACTCCTTTTCTCCACCAATAAAAGTCAATGTTGAGAATTTTACCCTTAAAAAAAAAGAGATCGTAATGCAAGAGATTAAGAATACATCGCGTATTCTTACAAAAAAAAAAGAAAAAGGGAAAATCGCATATATCTCCAAACCTTCCCAAACCCATTTTATCCGCCGACACCGTACTCTCATCCCATCCTCCACATTTATCCGCCAACAGACACCCAATTAACACCGTGCCGGCGCGAAGTCATATCCTACCCCCGCAATAAATTCTCCCGCTCGATCGTCTTGACGTCTTTCAGCCTCGTTTTCACGCATCCATCAGCGCGTTTCGCTTGTTACGACAGTTCGTCACTGTATCCCATCGAATTACGCCGAAGAGCGCCAGTAAATAGTAGGGCGGCAAAAGAGAGAGAGAGAGAGAGAGAGAGAGAGAATTTCAGCTCTAGAAAGCCCATAAAACTCCGTCAACGGGTGGCATCGGAAGCCACCGATTTACGAGCGCCGCGGCGTGCCGCGTGGTTGGAAAAGTCCCTGTTAGATTTTTATCAGAGAATTTTCCACACGTCATGCGCGTGTAATGCAACTTTTTCTCCATCCTCCGTGTTAATCCATCCGAATGTTAATCCATCCACCAACATTTCTCCCTCTTTCTTTCGTATGGAACGGATGATTTGAAAATACATCTTGCGAATAGAATCTAAATTTGATATATTTTAGCTCTCGAATTGTGGATATATGATTTAAAAAGAAAAGAAATTCTTGATAAGAAAAAAAAATATAAATCTTATATCCCTTCTCGCGAATCTAACTTATTAATCATTAAAACAGATTCTAAATATCCCAAATGGATTGAGATTGATATCTCCATATATTTTTTTTTTCACTCCTTGTCAATACTAGAAGATAACCTTTTTCCTTGGTTGATTTATGATTACGGGGATTCACTATCGACACGTGGCTCTTAGTCATCGTCTAGACGCGTACAGGCAGGGTGCATACGTAATTAATTTTTCGCGTTAAGCGGCTCGCGATCGGAAGGTACCCTTCTTGGTGCTTGTACAAACATCGATGCGCGGTATCCTGGACGGCGACCATTTCATCGTATCGAGGGCCGTGTTTCGCCGTTCACCGGAGAAACTCGAAATTGGAAAACGGCCGGTCCAGAACTAGCGAAATTAATTGAAGTCTGAGTGGCGGGCGATGAAGGGGCTGAGGCAGGCCGTTAGGAAAGAGGTAAACCCGGAAGCAGGGTAGAAACAGAGCGAGCTACCACGGCGAGGGGGTGGGCCAAGGGGGAGGGAGGGGGAAAGAGCACTCTCGAGCGAGGAACGGAACATCCGTGTCGCGAGAGGGAGAGAGAGAGAGAGAGGGAGAGACGAGGAAAGAGAGGACCGATTGCAGGACTTGGCGCAGACAGGCTGGACATGGTGGCCGTTCGTGTAACCGGGTCGTCTAATAACCGATACTCTCCTTCTGAGTGGACCTCAGCCTTATGCCGAAAACAGCTGGGTCCCGGTTTATTGGGAGGGGAAATCTAAATTCTTTTTTTTTTTTTCTCCACTGAACTCTAATCTCAAGTTCGATTCTTTTTTCTGGATGATTGGTTCTCGTCGATTGTTCGTGAAGAAAGATGATTTTTGGAAAATCATTGGCGTGAGATGAAAGTAGATCGAATATATTTTATTGATAAAGTAAATTTTTTTTCGTTCTCGTCTCGATTTTTATTAAATAGAGGAAAGGGTATAATTAAATAGCGGATGGATGATCGAAAAATCTGTTTGAGGGAACACGAATTCGGATGGTTGCTTGACGGATCGGGCAAACACCGATAGGCAATTCGCGAAGGACACGGTAGAGGAAGTAGAGAATCGCGGGAGATAGGTAGTCGCGCATACATACGTGCCGATGCACAGCACACCTCCCATTTGTGGAACTGCATTTCCTATAATCTGCGAGCAATCACTTGATAATTGGCTGGTACCACTACACGTACGTATGCCTTCCTGTCTGCGCGCATGTCCTCAGACGGCCATTCGATTTGAAGGATGAAAATTACTCGGTCTCCGAACATCTTGTTATTTCCGTTTCATTCATTTTTATCGCCGCCCCTGCAAAATGGAAATTCAGGGGGTTTGAAACACTTGTGTGTATCGTTTAATAGTCACTTAGTCACCTGCGTTCGTAAATTGTTCGCGACGTTGATCTTTATCACCTATGAACACGCGTATGATAAAATTCGTACGATAAAATGAAAATTGCGATAGAAGAAAAAATATGGAGTTGATCTGTATACGATCGTTTATTATTATTAATTTACACGATATATATATATATATATATCATAACGCTTGTCGGAAAAATTGATAGAACTAACTAACTTTACGATTATTTTTATCGTTCAAACGATTATCTCTGTCGTTCTTTGACAAAAAATTAATCGGGGAAAACTTTAATTTCGCTCGAACGATCGAACGTGGATCTCCTCCTTCTCGATCCGAAGCGCACTCTTCGTTGCAACCAAGAGCAAATCTTTCAGGAACAATATAACAGACGCTTGTTGCTCCCTTCTTACCTCCTCGACTTTGGCTGCCGGTGTTCACCAGGTCGCGCGTGTAAGGAAGTTTTCCTTAGCCGTATTATACGCCGAATTTATTGCACTTTCTTCCACTTCTGATGCCAACCGAAAGGGAATTCCGCCTCAGTGTGGCGGCGGGGCCGCCCAACTTGTACATACATTTACACGTAAATGCTCTTTACAAATAGAAGTTGGTGAACACGCTAGTGCACGCGCGCGCTCCTCCAGCTCGCGTATGCCGGTAAATTGCTTCTGCGTTGGACGGAGAGTTTATTCTAGTAACACAGTTTCGGCTGTTCCTGAACGAGTTTGTTTGGGTCCATCTCGCTTAAGAGTGGGCGGTCCTGAGAAGGATGCGGGCTTGATATCGCTAGAATATCCACGGGGTTGGACGGATCCGCTCGCGCACCCTTCCTCCCCCCCCCC
>NW_006263478.1:965504-969544 GCF_000469605.1 Apis dorsata
GGCCAAGAGCGCAACCAGAATCTTTTGACGATCGTCTCGATCGTTTTCCATTAATTTTTATGAGGGCCATTCGTTAGCCTTTGGGTATTTCAGGACTGGTTGCAGATTCCATCTATCATTTTTGATATCGGTTTTGATAGGGGGAGACTTGAATTTTAGGAATTAATGGAATTTTTGGCAAGGGAATAATTTCTTAACTTTGTGCATCATTCGTTTGAGGTTTCAATCTATTTTCGAGAGTGGAAAGAAATTGGAAGTGAATTCGATTTTCGAAATTTTGAAATATCTGTATCCAGGTGTATTATTTTGAATCGTGATTTGGAATTTTTTCTTTTTTTTTTTTTTTTTTGGATAATGAAATCGATTGTTTGAAGTTTTTTTTTTTTTAGTTTGAAAAAATTGGAAGTAAATTTAAATATAGATATGAAATTTTGATCTTATATTTTTTAATGAAGATATTATTAATTGCCGTTTGTAAGAGAAGAAAATGTCTTGAATAAAATTGTTGAGAGAATGAATAATTATTAAAGACATGAATGTAGATAGAGATACTTTTGTGTGGAGGAAAGGAACATTGTTGTAATTAATATATTTATTCGTGACTGTTCTCGCTTCTGTTATCGTGTGGGCGGCAATTATGCTTTGTCTTTGTAAAGTTATTATTAACTAACTGTGAGATGCGTTGTAAAATATTGTAATGTAAAATTCTATTTTATTCGTTCTTCTAACATTCGGTTTGAAATTGTCTTTTGATAAAACATTATATTTAAACATTATACTTTTAATATAATATATTCCTTATTTATACTTATTAAAAATAAAATAATCATCTTGAACGAATGAATATACATCGTTGTGTTCGTAAAGTCAGCGTGTATCGATATCGAATTAAATTTCACTCGAAGAAATCCAACGACAACAACAACAACAACAACAACAACAAAATTAGATCCAGTACGCAATTTCTTCGAAAGTTTAAAAAAAAAGGATCGAGTCATCGTCGAAAGAATTATTATCCAGAGTAAAAGTTCCAGCGCGAACCGAAATCCTTCATTGCTCTAATTCATTGCAATTCCCTTATCGTCGATTTCGTTGTGTCTCACGGGGAGATAGCGAGTTGGCCCCTTGGAAAAGAGAAAATACCGTGGAACGGTAAAAAGAGAGAAAAGAAGGGAAGAAGGAATGAGGAGGAAGAGAAGAAGAAAGAGGAAGAGAGAGAGAGAGAAAAAAAAGATAAAAAAGTGGGCAGTCGAAAGACGAATTTAGTTGCACAGCGTGTAAGTTACGTTTTCGTAGCAGCCGAGCGGGTGATCCTAGAACGTAGCTCGCCAAGGGGGTTGTTGGTTCGTCGACGGCTAGGTTAAGGGTTGGAAACGGAAGTGCGGCAAGACGGTGCCGGCGGTGGAAGGCAACGGACGTTGTAGGGGCGCGGGTGGGCCGAACGGCTACGAAGGAAGGCAGAGGCAGGCTCGTCGAGGGGGTGAAACGTAGAGAGCGGCAAGGAGGAGGTTGGAAGGGGGTGAGGGAGAGAGAGAGAGAAAGAGAGAGAGAGAGGGAGAGGGAGGGAGAGAAGAGGGGAAGAGAGAAGGAGCGAGAGAGAGAAAGAGAGAGAGAGAGGGAGAGGGAGGGAGAGAAGAGGGGAAGAGAGAAGGAGCGAGAGAGAGAAAGAGAGAGAGAGAGGGAGAGGGAGGGAGAGAAGAGGGGAAGAGAGAAGGAGCGAGAGAGAGAAAGAGAGAGAGAGAGGGAGAGGGAGGGAGAGAAGAGGGGAAGAGAGAAGGAGCGAGAGAGAGAAAGAGAGAGAGAGAGGGAGAGGGAGGGAGAGAAGAGGGGAAGAGAGAAGGAGCGAGAGAGAGAAAGAGAGAGAGAGAGGGAGAGGGAGGGAGAGAAGAGGGGAAGAGAGAAGGAGCGAGAGAGAGAAAGAGAGAGAGAGAGGGAGAGGGAGGGAGAGAAGAGGGGAAGAGAGAAGGAGCGAGAGAGAGAAAGAGAGAGAGAGAGGGAGAGGGAGGGAGAGAAGAGGGGAAGAGAGAAGGAGCGAGAGAGAGAAAGAGAGAGAGAGAGGGAGAGGGAGGGAGAGAAGAGGGGAAGAGAGAAGGAGCGAGAGAGAGAAAGAGAGAGAGAGAGGGAGAGGGAGGGAGAGAAGAGGGGAAGAGAGAAGGAGCGAGAGAGAGAAAGAGAGAGAGAGAGGGAGAGGGAGGGAGAGAAGAGGGGAAGAGAGAAGGAGCGAGAGAGAGAAAGAGAGAGAGAGAGGGAGAGGGAGGGAGAGAAGAGGGGAAGAGAGAAGGAGCGAGAGAGAGAAAGAGAGAGAGAGAGGGAGAGGGAGGGAGAGAAGAGGGGAAGAGAGAAGGAGAGAGAGAGAGAGACCCACCACCACCGAGGGACCAAGCTTTTTTCTTTTTTTTTATCGATTCCATCGATCCAACTCCCCGAGTCAGCTCAACTACTCCCTGGTCCCTCTCCTCACTATATATATATATATATATATATTTTATATATATACCTTCTCGTCTACTACGTTCGTCATTATCCTCGCCGTCTTACGTAATTCGATCGCCAAAGGATGCACCGTACCCTCTATTCTATTACGTCACGCGCTCGTTTCGGATATAGATCCGGTCCGCTTCTCTCTATTCATCGTTATATATATATATAGAGCACGAGTTCACAAGAAACGATATTATCGAAGTGTATACGGAGAGAGCAGATCTTTTTTTTTTCGAATGTGCTCTCTCTCTCTATTTCTCTCTTTCTCTCTCTCTTTTTTTGCTTTTAAACGAGAAGCGTCGATGTAATAATAACGACGCAAACGGATTGATGAATTAGTTGCATCGCTTTCGATTGAATTGCAGATGTAATCAGTCTTCTGATCGAATCCGTATCGCGTTACAGAATGTATGCAAATAAACGTAATTGGATGAGTCGAGGGTGAAAGTGGATGAGGATAAATTAATTTGATGTAATTTTGAAAAAAATTCCGGTATATAAAACGCGAGATAGAATTCGGGGAAATGGGAGGGGAACTTGGGAGGAGTGTGAACGAACGTATACTTATTTTTCTTCACTTTTCGCCGATCTGCGTTCGTTCTTTGAAAGAAATTCGATTACACAGGCTAATTGATCGTGCCCCGCAATCCTTCCCGTTGGTTTAATTTTAATTGTCCGTTTATTGCTCTCATCTATTTAGTTCAGGTCGTGTAAATTATTCGCATCCAGCGGATGACAGTAAAATAGGAAGGGAAAAGGGGACAAAGAGCTTATAACATTAAAACGCCGCAGCCGCAGGCAGGGTTTGTTCTAAGCCTTAAATCCTTTGCAATCTCCCTCCGTTTTGACTTGTTGTTCTAGAATTATACAATTTGCCGTAAAAACCATAAAGAGGATATAATATTTTGCTTTATGTAATGCTTATTCTTCTTTGGTTATGCTTAATTGTTTTTAAAACAGGAATTGGAAAGCGCTCTTTCCAAATCGTTCTCTGATGTTTCCAGATAGGATTAGAGATTTGGTCTGGTTTCTTTTTTTTTTTCCATCCCTTTGACAACAGTCTTTCTCTACTCCTTCATTGTCGCCAATCGTTCCTTGTCTTTCTTGTCTTATCGTACCCTTTTTTTTGAATCTCCGTTGTAAAGTATATTACAGTTAATTATAACACCGATTGATTCTATCGATATCGATTTATAAATGGTTTCTTTCCTTTTTCTTTTTTTAAATTATTTATCGAGATTAGCAAGACGTTTTAACTCGAGACGTTTTATCTTCTTGTTTATTTTTTTTTACATCGTTGTAAAATTATGTTGATATATTCTTGCAAGTAATAAAGGATTGAAACGTCGTTTTTACACGAGACGTTTCGCTGTATTCAAAATTCCCGGAGGAAAATGTAGAATACATCATCCGACAGATATCTTTTTTATACCAATCGTGAAGAGAAAAGTACCTTATACGAACATCCAATTCGGTTTGCACTGCATTTATGCATACCTCTCTTTTAGACCATGGCAACTCTGTCATGCAGAAAATAGCACCGCCACGAGAAAGGGTGG
>NW_006263478.1:970121-971884 GCF_000469605.1 Apis dorsata
AAGAAGTACGAAATCTATGACAATTCTCTTTTCCACTTATTTTATTCACTCTGTTCCCTTGTCTTTTCACGATACGTCACTTCAAGCTCCATTTTATTCGCAATTCAAACACTCGTTCTACGGTAGATTTGACACAAGATGGAACATTCTTCGAAAACCTGGAATATGCTCTTAAAATACGATATTCAGGGAAGAAAATAGGAAAAAAGATTGCCAACGATTTCACGATATTCCTCCAAAATAGCGTATCCTCCTTTTCATCCAAATATCTTCACTTTTCATCCAAAATGGAAACGAAAAAAAGGAAGAAGAGAAATTCTGGAAAAAGAAAAAGGGAAAAAAAATTTTCAGAGAAGAATCCTTTTCGTCGCGTCACTTCGAGGAAAATTATTTGGAAACCATGTTCTCAATGCGTAATGCAATGTTCGCATTGCGTTCTAGCCTCTCTCTCTCCCCTCCCTCCCCCTCTTTAACACTTGTGCGAAGATCGACGAAACACGAGGGGAAGGGAGTGAATGGCGACATCCGTTCCGCCGCGCCAAGAAATCCGAAATTTTGCCACGAATTCCTTTTTCACGGCACGTAACGCCCCTCTCCACCCTTTAAAGTTGAGGACGAGAGCGACGATGAGGCGCGAGAAGAATCGAGGTCGCGAGGAGAAATCGTCCTCGCGCATTCTACAACGCGTTATGAACGCGACGCAAAAGTTCAGCCAAATGGGAAAAATCAATTTTTTCCCGAGCACACGAGCGGATAAATCGGATGGTGGGTTGAAAATTCGATAAGGAGGTTCAAGGGCGCGATGATATTTAAGAATCCATCCATGTCTTCCTTCCTCGAAGAGGACCTCCGATGATTCCGTCTCCGCGAGATTACCCTGTTTTCTTCTGAGAGACAGAAAGAGAGAGAGAGGGAGAGAAAATAAAAGAGAATCGCGCACGAACGGGGGTTAATTCTTCACACGTCCCATACATTATATATTTCATATAATTATGCGCGACTTGTTGATAAAAAATGTCACCTATGATAACGCGTTGTACGCCCGTAACGGGAATTATAATTAACAACACCGATGGCCAAAAGGGAGGAGAAAGGGGGAGGGCAGGTGAATTGGTACCATTATTTCGCCTGGCCGTTTTTAATCCGTTTAAGATCTCTATGCCATAAACTATCAGCAACCACGCGAACTCTTGAATAACTGCACCGCTTAGAAAAAAGAAAAGAAAAGGAGGAGGGGGAGGGGAGGAAGGAGAGAAGAAAAAAAGGGGAATCGACTTTCATCACGAAGCCACCGGGGGTGCCGCTGTGGGTGCCGATCGTTAAAGATAAATTGCACGGATTGTTCCTTTTTCCCTACCACCTATTTTCTTAAGAATCAAGATACAAGATATACAGTTAAGAGGGCATAAGGTCAGGTGGCCATTTTGCAGCGGAGATACCATGGCAGTATGATTGCCAATGGGGTTCGAGAGAGGGACGACGGAGGCGGTTGAAAGGGTCTAGAAGTAGCGCGGGTAACGGGACAGGGTTGAGAGTGGTAGGGTCCGAGGGGTGGCATCGGAGGAAGAAGGGCTCCTTTCCAAGTGCGAGGCAGTGCCCTTTGAATGTGGGCAGGAGCCTGGAGCCGGAGGGTGTTACATGCCTACAGCTCCTGGCGAACGGTAGGAGAAATCGAGGGGAAGTTAAAACGGGGGGGTTGTCGTGAGGCGCACGAAGAGAGAAGAGAGTGGGTTGCGCGGGTGGTGGAAACACGCCGGGGGCGG
>NW_006263478.1:972240-974498 GCF_000469605.1 Apis dorsata
GTGGTCGATGTACTTACCATCCTTCCTTCGGACGCCATGTCTCCGTGTCTCGTTTAGTCAATGTCGAAAACCGACTTACCGACCCCTCCGCCTCTCCATCCTCGTCCTCCTTTTGCCACTTCCGTTTGCCCCCCCACTCCCCCGTCTCTACGACTTTCACGGCGCCACCACTTTGGTCCGTGAAACTTTTTTGGTCGTGACCGTAGACTGGTGATAAGTTGGCCTCGTTTATCATCTTCCGGGCTCGTATTAACGAGACGCCACTCGACCCGCAGAATCCACTGGATTCGCATCGTCGTGGAGATGCTCCAAATACTTGGTTCGAATTTATGCGACGGGCTGGTTCGCGGCACTATACGCGGGGAAACGATCCACCGCTTTATACATAAATTAACTTGTTGCGAAAACGATGAATAAGAATTGTCTCTTGCGGGATAATTCATAGGGTGCATACCGATACTTGGGCAACGGGACGGGATTTTAAGTTCTTTTTTTTTTTTCTTCCCTCGAGATTCGTTACTTTTTTTTTTTATGCGAGAGATTTCATCATTTTTCATGAACGTCGATAATATAATCGAGTATTCCGAATTTTCTTCTTTCTAGTTTCTTTAATTAACGAGATCTTTAATTATTGTTCGAATATAAAAATTACGTTTTGGAATATTCTTAATATTTATTCTTTTGATAAGATGCTTTTATGATTTTTGTGCGTGTATATATATAATGACGATAGACAATTATTTATTTTTTTATAAATCGATAAAAATAATGCTACAAGAGTGCTTTTATTTTAAGACTAGAGATCGGTTAACATTTTTACAAGCTTAATTATCCATGCTCGATAGCGAAAAATTGTGCTCGCTTAAAAAGCGATCAAAGAACGAAATTGGATACCGCATTCTCGATGGTTAAACGTTATTTAAGATCGTTAAAACGCTACTACCTATCTACCGTCTGTCAGCGAGCAACTTTACAGCCGTAACTTAGAGTGCTACGGTAAAACTAAAAAGTGATGGTAAAAAGGAAAAAGAAAGAAAAGAGAGGAGGGGAAAAAAGAAGAAAAAAAAAAAAGGAAATAAGGAACGGTAGTAGTCTACCGAAGTTTTTAGTCTTAATGGAGCAGGTCAGGTTCTCTTATCAATTTATAGTTAGCCGTGTCTCGTGATCCATTAATAGCCCGCGGCGAGACAGCACTGTCCCCGGCCATTTCGCTCGCTTTACTGCCGTCTGGATCTAGTTTATGGTCGCAAAACTAAACTCTGTATTAATTCCATGAAAACACACCTAAAATCCCCTATAAACTTAGCTACGTCGGCGCGAACCGAATTTCAGTTGTTCCAGCATTCCCTGATTACGATTGCAGCGTAAATACACCGGGATATAATCGTGATTGATAATAACGATAAATATCGATAACTTTTAAATTTTCTTTTTAAATAAATATACCTCGATATGCTTTCGATATCAACGAGATCAAATCTCTATCTATCCATCGTCTAAGGAAGCTAAGAAAGCGATTGAAAGTTCGCGATCACGTAAAAAAGGGGTACCGCGCGCGTTCAAAGAGGCCGCCGATCTAGGAGGCGAGAGGATTGTCCGTGTTCAACCGTTCGAAGTCCGACGAATTCTGGAACATGGGCTGGCACGAATTTGTTCGTGAAACGACCATTCGTGATCCGTGACCGGTCAAAAATGGCGGAAAGAGAAAAGGGGCACGGTATGGTCGGGATACCACCGCCGATGTCGATGGAATTACGGATCCTTTCCTCTTACGAAGGATCGTATATACACGCGTACGCGCGGAGCGGGACAGGGACACGTTCGTACTCGATGGTGCGCGCACACCTGTGCGATCGACGCTCGTGTAATACGTGTCTGTATCCATCCACCGGTAGCGTGCGTGCGTGTCAGACAGACGATGAGAAAGAGGTGGTGCATTCGAGGTATCCGCGTGAGGTTGAAGGTATCCGCGCGGGGGTAGATGGCGGTGGTGGGACGAGAGAGGGAGCGGGACGGGGGAGAGGATCGAGAGGACAGAGAGCAAGAGCGGGGGCGAGTGGAAAAGAGAGGAAGAGTCGGAGGTAGGAAGCGAACGAGACAGAGAAGGTAGGCAGAGAGCGCGGCAGGGTGCAGGTTTACGACTTCGGTGTGTGCTAGTCTGGCCAAAGGGGGTGGAAGGTCGTATAAGCGGGCGGTCCACCCCCATGGGAGGATGAAGGGTGGTCGTCGGGTGGATGGTGGGACCTCGGTACTGCCGG
>NW_006263478.1:974676-977167 GCF_000469605.1 Apis dorsata
GTGGATAGCCTGGGGGCGGCTAGACTTCCGAAACAGTAAAACCACGCCGGTGTGTGCGTCCCCGTAACCACCATCCTGCTCTAACCCATCCTCTACCTACCGTCCGCCAACCAACCCCCATCCCCTCCTTCCCACTTTCTCTTCCTATCTCCGTCCCCCCCGACAGGCTCGTCCTCTTTCGCCATCTTCCTCTTCCCACTTGTCCGCCCTTTTCCTCTTACCCCTCATCATGCCTCTGGCAACCCTATAAACCCTGGTCGTCCGCTGCCGCTAGCTCGTTCACTCGAGCGATGTATCCAGACGTAAGCGAAGGTCGTAATTTCGCGAGTGTCTGCGTGTTGCTTTTCTCTTTCTCTCTGTCCCTTCTCTATCTCTTCTCCTTACCCTCTCTCTTTCTTTCTCTCTCCCGATTTTCCCGTTCTTGCGAGGTGTTGCGATAGTGTGCGAGAGAAAGAGAGAGAAAGAGAGAGAGAGAGAGTGCGGGCTGATGCATGTGCGCAACCCGCGTATGTACGTGTGTAACGACGGTACACGTGCGTCATTCGGGGCACACGTACGAGGGAAAATTCGGTCTGTCGGGATGTTAGGTGGCTACGTGTCCGAAAGATATCCCTCGATGAAAGTATTCCCGATCAATCGAAGGCAACGGATATCTACCTTTTGTCCGTGCACAAGTGTGAGTTTGTTTGGATTACAGAGCCGAGACGGATAGTGTGAAATTCGCCGGATCTCGTTTGTATTTTCGCTGTTATGTCTACTAGGTCCGGAAAGGGTTGCTATACCGTAGCAAGAAACGTTGTCTTGGGGCAACGTTTTTTGTTACTTTATGTCAACCGTTTTTTAACCCCGAATGGTAAGATAAAGCGGATTGATGATTTGGTAAGATAAAAAGGAAAAGGGAGGAAGAACGAAATTCCGTTTCGTAATTTCAAGTAGAGAAAATTATAATATAATCTCTATCTAAACCCTTTATTTTTTTTTTAATTATAAATTTCGAATTGTAAAATAATATTCAATTCAATAGTTTCAATTTAGTTTTAATTGTATTCTAACGTAACATTTCCGAACAATATCAACAAATTATATAAATTAACAAATTAATAATGATATTCATCTTCGATGCATCGTGTAAAAATGATCCATTTCATTTTATCATTACGAATAAAAATGCACAAATAACAAGGGATATTAAATTATTCATGTATTTCGTAACAAATAATAATTCCAGGAAGGGCTTATCGTCAAAATCGTTCGAGTGCTCTTTGCCCATGCGCGCAATCAACTGTTTCTCCATGTAGCGAGTGTATTCTTTTGTGATTTTATGGCATCGTTCATAGGAGACCAGTCTGGCGGGCCGGCAGACTCGCGATATTTCGCATATCAATAGCGGATGGCAGGCACCAGGCCGCTTCATTTGAATTTCAAAACCTTAAATACAAGGCTGTAGGTATAAGATAAAACAGCCGATATACCGTTTTAATAAAGCCCATAGCTACTGTGTTATATGCCGGCCCGACGCGGCGAGAACCACTTCCAGGTGGACGTAAGCAGACTAGCATCGAACTTGACAATAAAAAATCACTCTTGCCACGTTCTTCTCTTCTTCTTCTCCTTTTTTTTCTTTTTTAATTTTATTTTTCCTTTTCCAACATTTGCATCGAGCCATGCTTGACGGTTTATTCTTCTTTCACAAGCCGCCGATCATCTATTACGTCTATTAAATGGGATGGCTCCTTTACATATCGTCTCAACGGTCTGTGAACATTCGAGATTTTAATATTATATCGGGAATACGAATGCTACTTATTTCCCTCTATCGATCGTTTGCTTTTTTAGCGTCTATTATAGAAAGTATAGCGAGAGGATATGGAGGGAAGAGTAAAATTTTATCGACTAAATAATTCTATTCAGTTTCAATTTTATTAGAAATCGAAAAGCTTCTACAATTCAGGGACAGCAATATAAACGTATTTATATCCATTTGAAATTTAAATTTTTGCGATTTTTAAATATTTTAATATAGCCAAAAACTTCTTCTTTTTAATTCTAATCACCCATAATCCGTTTAAGCGTTAATTATTAATTAAAAATCTTTTAAAATAAATACGCGATAAACAAACAAGCACCTTCTATTTCAAACCCCCTATCATTCATTAGAAGAGACATTAAAATCTCCTTCCCCTCTCAGAAACATTCCACCGACTCGTTCAATTTCCACGAACGCGTGTATCACGTAATTCACTGTGGCATGGAAGAATCGCGAAGCGATTACACCCGTTCGAAGGTAAATCCTGCGCGGTTCGAGCACTCGTATTCGGGCTCGTAGTACATCATAAACCTGACCTAGCCGAACTCAATAACTCTTGGCTGGTATCGCGGTCGCGACGTCGACGGCGGCGACGAAGAAGAAGAAGAAGAAGGAGCAACCAGGTACTATATATATATATATACAAATATATAGTATATATAGTATATATAATAGCACGAAACC
>NW_006263478.1:977919-979540 GCF_000469605.1 Apis dorsata
GTTCTGTTTAACGACAGACTATCGAGGGATGGGAATTTACCTGCCTGTCCTCCCTCTCCGTCCCCCCTTTACTACGTCTCTTTACCACCCACGCTCTTTACGACAGCCGCTGGCAGCGTTAACTGCCTTGTTGCCGCCGATATTTCGCTCCCTTTAAACTTACCGTTACGCGCAAGCCTAGAGAAAACCGAAACTGCCCTCCAACGAGCGCGTTCTCCGAGATTTGACGAGCGTCGCCCTCGAATAATGGTCGCCCACTTCACCGTAACGCTTTTATATCACCGACCGTCATGTATGCAGAGCGATGGAGATGGACGAAGATTTCTGTTTAGTTTAGGAAATTATTCGATCGCGTATTATTCAACCGTACAGCGGTTGTAAATTCTGCCCTACATACCTGTAAATCGACCCTGTTCTATTTTCTTTCTTTCCTTCTTTCTTTCTTTCCTTTTTTTTTACTTTTTCTTTCATTCTCGTTTCATTCATCACGCGCTCGCGAATCGTCGAATCGCAGAACTTGGTCGTCAGAGAGTTTGACAACGAGCAATAAGCTATCACCGGGATAAAGTAGCCGTAATTCGACGTTGGCCGGGGTGAAAAACGAAAGGGCAATCGCGCGAATTGTTGCCCAAGTCCCTTCGAGCCTCTTTATGCGAGACATTTGCGGGGCGATACGTTTAACGTGGTGTTGGGTACTGTTATCGGACCCATTAATCTTCTTATTCCTTTTTTCTTTCTCTTTTCTTTTCTTTTTCTTCTTCAACGCAACTCCCTTGTAACTTACCGGCTGAACGCGACCAACCGTTGACCCGAATTTCACCTCCCCCTCCTTCCTTTCCCCTCCCTCCCTTTAACGTATTAACAATTTAGTTTCGCTTCCGCGAATCGTTTGTCCTTTTGAATTTATGCTAAGTAATAATTCAACCCTGTGGAACGCCGTTTCTCCGCCGTACTTCGAAGTTGAGTAGGTACTAATCCGTTGAACGCAACAAGGCGATATGATATATATATATGTACGCGTCTGTATACGGGATAAAATGGATGAACAGGCTACAATAGCCATTATATTTGTTCTGGTACTCGCGTAACCGTGCAGTTAAACGCGTAACGGTGGCTGTAACGTTTACCCCGCAATTAGCGCGCTACTGATTATCTTACATAATACAGAAAGTGTGTCTAGACCCGCGTATTCTAAAGCTAAACCGGATGCAACGGAGGAGAATACTCGTTTAACCGCAGTCTTAAAGGGAGAGATTTATCTGGCCTTTGACTCTCTCGTTGTCCCCATCTCTTCCCCCTCTCTCCCCTCCCCGATTCAATTATCCCTCGGTTCACGATAACCGAAACTCAATGTTGAGCATTTCATCGTCAAAGACACTTTGTCCCCCTTTAAATATCCAGGGAGGGAGGGGGCAAGAAAACGGGGTCTCGCTGCAAAGCGCAATTACGAATAGTTGCACTTTCCATGCAACGATCGTTCGGCCGTATTCATCGATGCTGGTGTCATTAGGCCAATTGAAATTCGCGTGTAAATGCATGGTAACACGCATCTTGTTATTTACATCCGCCGAATTGTTTAACGCCCGATCTCGTGTAACTCTCTCTCTCTCTCTCTCTCTCT
>NW_006263478.1:979706-982650 GCF_000469605.1 Apis dorsata
GATTTACGCGCAACTATTATCTACGATATCATTTACTTTCGGCACGTGTGACGCCTCTGCGATAGGTTTCGTTTTCAAATTGCCGTGTGATATTTAATCGATCCCGTGTTTCGGCCGATTGATATAGCTATTGAAAGGGGTTGCAAATGGGCCGCAGATATTTAGCGGAATACGTCGAATTGTGGAAATGCGTGGACGAAACGATTGTTTCGAACGATTCGCGAATGTTTTGCGCCGACTTTCTTCTTTTCCCCTATCGATGGAAGAATAAACGGCGGGTAATTCCGGCCGGGGATAAAAGCTGTCGCAAGAGTCGTGTCTGCCGAGATACGTTTCGCTCTGATAATTCCGGATTGGTCGATATCAAGTGTGTATATACGTCGATATACTTTTGAACGATGAATGCTATGCGATACGTAATACTCGAACACATATGAACGCGCCGCTAGTCATCGCGTAAATAACGCGGCGCAACGTGAACAGAGCTCGCGTGCGTTACGTAAAGGCACGCACCTGTGTGCAGAGGCTGGTGAAGAGGCGTCCGCGAAACTTGCGCATAGGTGTTTGCTCTTCCACGTGAGCGTGTTCGTGCCCGCTCTTCGAGATGCACACTCGCGCGTGCATCGCGTTTCCGCGTACTCCGCGATTAAACCGTGGGTTAAACCGCGTGGACAATGATTGGAGCAGGAAAAGAATGTATCATCGACGAAAATAGTTACCCATACAACTGTTTGATATTTCCTTGCGACGTATATTATTCTTCTTACATTCATCGAGCGATTACACATTTCGTGGGAATACCTTGTAACAGCTATAATTTTCGTATTACGTAATTAACTTTTGATTTTTTGCGTTTTATTTGCATGTTTTTGTTTGTAATAAAAAAAAAGTATAAATTAACAATATCACGAACCGAATCGAGATAAGTCTAAATCAATAATTGGACAGGTTTCAATTACATAATTGAAAACCTGTACTTAAGTGTAAGAAAATCTTTAATTTGGAATTAAAAATTAAATAATATCGACGTAAGAAATTTCTTCAAATTAAATCGATACTCATTATTAAATCGTAGACTTTTCTCTCTTTAAATTATCGTATTAGCCGTAACGTAAATATTGTTTAACGATTCGACGAAATGAAACGATCGAGATATCGAAAAATAGAATCTTTCGTTCGTTACGAACAAGTGCGTAGAACCGTAAGGTAAGAACTCTGTGCGTGCACGTAGACTCGGCGAACGGAAGGCAAGACGGTGCAAGTGTGGTAGTGGGGCAGCACGGCGGATGGCGGCGGGTGGCGATGTTGGCGGCGTTAGAGAGCGGCGTGGGGCAGGTCCGGAGCGGTCGATACCACCGTCTGTGCGCGCCTCCTTCCACAGACTTCCACTTCCCTTCCGTTACGCCACCTAGGTCCGGGTCCGGCTGGCGTCATCAGCCTCCCAGCCTCCGACGATTCCCTATCTTAAATGTAAGACATCGAGCGAGTTTCGCGTGCACAGCTTTCGACGCCCTGCAACGCTCTCTTTGCGCAGAGGGTGGAGATGAATTCGAAATCGAATAGGATTCGTTAAGGATTTGGAGGATAGAGGCAGTTGTTAATTAGTGTCGTCTCTTTCTTAATTTTTTTTTCTGTTTTTCGAAACGATATAAAGGAGTTTAATAGAAATACTTGAAATTCTATGCATCTTTTTTTTCTTTTTTTTTTTTCTTTATAGAGGAAAGCTTGATCTTGTTTGGGTGGGAAGTTTTTGCTTTGAAAATATAATAAGATTCTCGAATCTTTTCACGTTTTCGGCTGATACCGGTTTAACTTTCCTCTAGGAGTATTTCTTCTCTTAAGCTTATTCTCGTGAAAATTCGCGGATATTGCGTTTCTTGAAAATTCGCTTTTCTTGGCCAGCTGCTTAGCACCCTGCATTATCGCTCTACTCCCTTGCTGAATAATAAAAGCGTTTCTAGACGGCTCGTCCATCAACGAGCCAGCTAGTACCTACTGATACCGTTACACCGATACATGCCACCACCTCGCAGGCTTTCGATCTTTTCTTTTCGATCTCTTCGAGTTCGATCATCGAACGCTTACTACCTGCGTGATTTCGACCCCCCTCGCGTCGAGGGGCGAATCCACGAGACGATTTACCGGGCCGAGGATGGAGGATTCCGCTCTTGGTTTTTTTTCAATTTCTCATGATTCGACAAGCAGGCCGAGAAACGCACGAGATACGCGTGTCGAAACACTCGAACGCACTTGAGCGGATCGGCCGATCACGAGGAGCGCAACCAATCGATTTCTTCATGCGGTTCTCGCCGACGTGCAACATGCAGTTTCTTTACCCGACGGCCTCGAAACGTGTTGAGCGATCCTTCGATTTTTCTTTACGCCGATCCTTAAGTTTCCATTAGAAAATGGTAATCAATTTTCGATGATCATTTCACGGAACGTATCTCAACGTATCGGAATCTCGACAAGAATAATGGTAAATTAAAGAGTAATCAACGAATCTCAGTCATCTTTTTTAACGATATCTCTTTTCGTGTTATTTTTAGTTGATTAAAACAAATCCAAAATAGAAATAAAGAAAGAAATTATTCAAATAAATTTTTTGAAATATCTTTTCGATTCGATCGACCGTTAATCACACTTATACAAATTGCAAATTAAGGATCAATCTCTCGAAATCATCCACCCCCTTTATCTCCAACTATAATGTCTCTATCGAGAACAGTCTGTATCGAGCTCCTCGAGTTCAGCAGCGGTAAATCGTTCTCGCGTTTCCCGTAAATATTCCTGTTCGTTTTAGGAGCGTGGTGTTCTTGAACCCTCTATCCACCCATAGAATGCACAATCGCGGTCCGCCTATGCACGATGAAGAGCGGGCAGGTCTTGCTTTCCATTCCCTGGAACGTGATCCTGCGTGCATTTCTATTGGCTAACCAATATA
>NW_006263478.1:983350-988089 GCF_000469605.1 Apis dorsata
ATCGAAGAGGCGAAGAGGTGGAGGAACGTCCACGGGGGTTGATCGTGGCGCACGAGTAGATTACGCAATTATCTTATGAACGCGGCGCGTATAAGTGCTTTACGTAGCCGCTTTACGTAGAAGATGATGGCTCCCGCACGAGTTATATACGTATATACGTGCCATCCACGTACACACAGAACGTCCGTTCCAACGATCGAACAAAAAGGTTTCTTCAAATTGGCGGCATTACGCAATTATCTCGTCTTGACCGGGCCCAACTCTCCCCCTCTCTCTCTCTTTCTTTAACCTCCCGTAACCCCTTCAGGCCCCTTTGTAAATAGGCGTATACACCGCATCGTGATTGCGTATCGCCCGCGTACGCACAGCTCTCCTTTTCGCGCAGCTTACCGATTCCGATCGATTCCCTCAATCTTCGTAATTGTGGCGCGATTTTCTTTTTCTTTTGTTTTTTCTTTCGCTTTCTTTCGCTTCTCGTGTGCACGCCCGCTTTTTTTTTTTTTTTTTTTTTGAAAATTCGAAGGGAACAACGGAGTCACGGAATGGATGCGTGAGAAAGCATGCCGGTTTAGACATTGGCTAACGATAGGCTAATGATAGACGATTAATTTTAATAGGGTAATGAGCAAGCAACTTTTCTTTTTTTCGAGGCGAAGTGGATAATTAGCTGGGTATTCGATTCGGTCTTATTAATAAAGACGGTGCCTTGTAGCTTCGTATTCGAGTTTTATATTCGAACGAGCGGCCTTATATATTTCTTATTAGATTCGATTGTCACATTATACGATTGTTATTAGAGTTTTCAGAGTGTTATTATTAGAATTAAATTTAGTTGGATTATTTGTGTAATGACTTTATCGATGTAAGAGTAATTTAATTTATCCCTGTTTTATACGTTATATTATTCATTATAACAAGAGAAACGCTCGTTCCATTTATAAGTACGCGAATTATTCATTTCACTCTAATATAGTTAAAAAATTTCTTACCTCGTATCAGTTGACTTATAGATATGGTCCAAGAGAGAGATTCAACCATTTAATTTTGACGGAATTAATTAACCAAAGGTTATTCGATAAAAAGTAACCGAACTGAATAATTTTGAATAATTTTGATCTTTATTATAAAAAAAAATCGTTACGCGCGATTATCAATCCGAATTCGAATCCACCGAATTTTCAAAGATATTTTCCCCTTAACCGAATTCAATTTCTTAATGCAACCGATCAATTTTATTCGAACGGTTACAGTTTCTCTGTGGACGATGCATCCGGGTGCGCACATTCGCACACGTATTTAGATATTCACGCAGCCACGCACACGGTGGGTAGACGACATCGGAGGGTAGCGTGCGCCGTTACCAGCCACCCCTTCTCCCCTTTTTCGCATTGTAATAGAATTGTCTCCATTATTAATGAGCCTAGACTCGGTTCCAGTTGGCTCTCTCTCTCTTTCTCTCTCTCTCTTACATACACACACACACACGCAGACACACATTCGTATCATCTATATCCTCGTTGGCGCACACACGTTTCTGCGTACACAACAATACGCTGGACACGCAGTTGTGTATCCATGCTGTTGACTTATTCACGTGTGGGAGAACCACCAACGACGAAACGGTAGGCGGAAGTTTCCTTTTGCTGTGACCAAGGAACGAGATACGTGAGCGCACATACATTGTGCATACAGTGTTGCGCAAAAATCTTAAACCACCTGTACTATCGATCTTGCTATGTCGATTGAACGTAACTTTCTAGAAAATATACACGCCTCACTTGTTAATCATAGATTTTTGCCTCATAAATTTTTCTCGCTCGCTAGATTTTTTTATAATAATCCTATAAATGAACGTAACAAATCGGGAACATTTCAAAGGAAATATCCGAAAATAAATATTCGTCGACAAGATCGTAATAACAAAATTCAAAGTTACCTTTCGAGAAAAGAAAACTTTTGCCTCGTACTGTATACGAACACACAACGCTTTCAACGCCGCTTTTCGATCCTCTCTCTCTCTTTCTCTCTCGCAAACCACTTTCCTCGCGTTGGCTTAAAAAATTGATCCCGTTTTCGCGTATTAAATACGTATATAGTACGTATATATATTTCGAGAACACGGCGTGTCCAGTATAACGTTAGTCGGTCGCGATCACGGTTGTATCTCACTTATTCAGATCTGGCACGGTTCCCGTTTCAAAATACCGGAAACACGCTTTTTCTTTTTTTTTTTTTTTACCGAAAGAGCTATACGTACCGAAAATTTGGTTATACATTCGTAACGCAGTTTTGCCTGCGTATTTTTTTTTTTCTTTTTTTTTTTTCTACCTCCTTACCGAACTGTAGGTCAACATCCACGTACGTACACGTTATGCATAATATACGGGGGCGCGCTTAAAATTTATAAATATGAAAGTCATGGCGGTGTCGTTTCGGTAACGTCGTGTCCAGAACGGTGTTCATTTATTCACACGCGGAAGAAGTTTCAACCTTGAAGTGGCAGATGGAAACGTAGCGACCTAAACGTGGGTGTGGACTGTCTACGAACCGTGCTATGCATAATTTTGATCTTGAAGCCGCTCGCTCCGGAGACCGTCCGTTGAATGCTCGATATAGCTCGTTTTAAAAGGGACGACTCTCTTTCCAAACTTTTCGTCCACGTCGGTCGAGGTCTGTCCTAAAAAGTTCGTCTCTCGTCGTATTTGCACTCTTCGGATAATTTGAGGGATCGAGAACGGTGTTCATAGATGTTCCGTTTTCGAATAATTATTTACGAAATTCGTGCGTAATAATTGATAGATAAGATTAAATACAATAACTCGATCAGTATTCCGAAAAGATGTTTAACTATTCGAAAGAAAGAAAAAAAAAAAAAAAGAAACGCAAAGTGTTAGCGATCATTCTTTTCGCCTCGTCTCTTTGCCGCGTTATCAAAGCGTTTTTAATATAATAATTTCCCAGAAACGGCTGTTTCCCCGCGTTTACACCAAAGATACCATTAACGTAGCTGCGTGAAATAGCTCTAGGTTGTGAGTAAGTGGTAGAACGAGAACTCTCTCTCGTGGCCTCGTTCTAAAAAAGCGTCACGTATAGTTTACCAGCTCAACGATCATCTTTTCATACCTTATGCCCGCACGATGCTAATATAGCATCGCGGACGAGTTAGTGCGGTGAATGGTAGGTAGTTAAAGAGCCGTGGAAAGGGCTAGGCATCGGTCCGTTCGTTGTTTCGAGGGGACTCCGGCGCGTTGGCGGTCCGCCTGCTCTTCCACAGGTTACAAAAGAACTGGACGAGGCGAGGAAGGCGAAGTAGTGGGTAGGGCAGAGGGAGAGAGGGGGGGAGAAAGAGAGAAATATAGATTACCCCTGTAGAGACCATAATTGTCTTTAATATCACGGATTCTCTGTCGGACATAATCAAAGATCGACCGACATACCTTGGCGGCTCTTTTTCCTCCTCCCCCTCCTCCTTTCTTTCCACGGATGGAACCAGACCCGTCGAGTACACGGGCGTGTGCACTCGTATAGTCGAATGGTCCGACGAATGCTATTACGCGTTTGTGTGCGAGTACTTTCTTCCTCGCTGTGGATCTCGAGGAATCGAACGGAAGCGGAATAGAGCGTGTACCTGGTTGCACCTGTACCCGTCGAGCCGGAACAATCGAAGTCGAGACGATAATGAGAACGACGAACCGGGTTCGCCGACTTCCCCTTCGTCGTAATTTCTTCTTTCTTTCTTTCTTTCTTTCCTTCTTTTCTTTCTTTCCTTCCTTCCTTCCTTCCTTCTTTTCTTCATTCCATCTTGCTCCTTCTCGAACGATGCCCGTTCTTCACGCTAGAACGGAGAGAGAGAGAGAGAGAGAAAGAGGGGGCTTCGCCCCCATCGACGGATATAAAGATGTCCTTTTCATAAGGACACCGAGGCGAAAGGAACGAGGCGAAAAGCGTAGCCTTTCCCTCTACATACATCTCTCCGCACATACACACGGCCAACAATGCTCGTCCGTGTTTCTTGCATGCAGTGACGTAACCAGGGACAGTTTTGACCGTTCGATACGTTCGGTATCTTGATTTCCGAGAGAGTTGGATAAGGTTTGACCCGATCGTTCGGTGTTTGGACAGCGAATTGGAGACTATCGTCCGACCGGTCTGTTTGGAAATGTCTTATTGATACAGAACGATCGAGAAGCGTATAATGAAATTTAGTAACTGCAATTTTTTTTAATATACCTTTGTTTTTGTAAGTAATCGTGAGAAATGATTTTCCTTTATTTCCCCCCTATAATAGAATATTTAAGAAAATAAGATTTTTGCTATAGAAATTATTAATATTAATTTTAATGTGTCTAATATATTTTCTATATCCATTCTTACAAGGATCAGAAAAATTCAAACTCGTCCCTTCCAAAATTCTATTCCAATCGCCTTATCTTACTTCCAATCAGATTAGAAAAATTCAAACTCGCCCCTTTCAAAATCCCATTCCAATTTTCCAATCACCTCGAGAATCCATCCAGCCGAAGAAACCGAAAGACACCCGAAAATTCGCGAGCTTGTTACACCACTGCGTACGTATGTATACTCGGCAACGCAGTGTGCGTGGGCGTGTGTGTGCGTAGAAAGCACCGCACAAAACCCTCATCCTCCGTCCCATGAGGTTAGATCCTAGCCACTTCTATGACCCGCCACCACCACCACCACCACCACCATCACCACTACCACCACGGTAGTCCTACGTA
>NW_006263478.1:988673-990083 GCF_000469605.1 Apis dorsata
CGTTACGAGTGGGCTGCATCGACCACGCGAGAAAATTGCACGGTTGTGTTTTAAACGTTACGAAACACACTGAGAGAGGGGCCGTGCGTTAAAAACGACCAACAGACACATCTTCGTGGACGGGATTGCGTTGTTTGCGTATGATCTGAATCGTACATTGAAAGGGACGTTCGAGAGGAAAGGGCAGTTTTTTCTCTTGGAGAAGGAAAGATATAGAGAGAAAAAGATGTAACGAGAAAGATCCTGGAACGATACTTTAACTATCTACTTGTGAGTATATATTATTTCAAAACGATGAAAATATAGAGTGAAACAAGAAGGAATATGAAATCCTTCGTTTTAACGATTGTTCCAAATCGCGGTTTTCGCGATATATTTTTGATCATCGGACAATCCCGCTAAGAATCTTCAAGTTCATCGAAACCAACCAAAGGAATAACGTATTTCCATTGATCGACAAATGAACTGGCCAAATAAAGCTATCGCAAACGTATAAATAAACTTTTTCGAAACGAAACGAACGAAAAAAAAAAAGAAAAAGAAGAAGAAAAGAAAAAGAAAAATACAAGAAAAAGGAACAAAGGGAGAGCGACAGCTTGTTAGCAAAAATTGTGTTGCAGATGCATCAGCGGGGGAGCAGGTTGCATCACGGCGGATCATTAACGAGCGTTCATACAAAGTTTGTTTTGGTAAGGCCGATGGAGTGGAGGCTGAAGGTGATGGAATCGACACGAAATGAGGGATAATGTGGATCAACCGCGGAGTTCGGGGAAGGGACGTGTGTGCACGATGCAAACCGGATATGCACACGTGCGTCGCTCCGCTTTCACGAGGAGGGAGGAGGAGGTTGCGGGTGAAAGAGAAAGAGGGGGAGGCAGACATGGTGGAGGGGGAGAGAGGGGGAGAGAGAGTAAACAGAATTTGCATGGAAACAGTGTGCCAGTGGGTCGCGTCGAGCTGTGGGTATTTAACGCTCTTCTCTCTGCCCCTCTTCCCTTTTCCCAACCACCTACGCTCTACCCCCATCTTCAACCGGTCCCTCGTACACCCCTTCTCTCTCTCTCTCTCTCTCTCTGTCTCTCCTTCCTCCTTTCACTCTCCTCGTCTCCCCATCTCTGTCCTTTTCCTCAACCAGTATGTCGTTTCGTTTCTTTTCCCTCGCTCCCGTTCAACGTGTACCACTGGGAAACTGCTCTTTTTAAACAGTAGCATAATTCTTCCACGGCTGACGTGGTAAACGCATTACCACGGTCGCCGGCATTATGCATGTAAACGTGGCATTCACGGGGATGAATGGACGCGTGTCCGACTCTCTCATCCCCCTCCTCACGCTCTCCTTTCCTCGATGAGCGCTAGGCGCGCTCGTAATAACGTAACCCTCTTTTCTTTCTTTTTTTTTTTTTTTTTTTT
>NW_006263478.1:990346-992919 GCF_000469605.1 Apis dorsata
GCGAAAGTTGATGGGATGGATGAAGGGGGAAAAGTTTACACAGGAGTATAGTTGCCGGGAATACGCTCCTTCCGGGGGGAGGAGGCGCGGAGGCGTGGAATTGAGACAAATCGACGACGTGTGCCGGAGATTTCTCGTGTGCGAGAGAGAGTAGGAACGTTCCAACAGTTTGCAACATTAATGCCGTTTAAAACATCGTCTTGCGAGCGACGGGGTCGTGTCATATTCGAGCGGCGAGTGGGAGGGGGGCGAGGGGCGGCACACAATAGGCGGAGACGCGTTTGCACAGGGGTGTAGTACTTTTCCAAACTTTTGAAAAAGAGACGAGGAATTCGAGATCTTCGGAGGATATATGAATTTTCATAATTTCTCTCCCCTTGATTATTTACGATTTTGCAAATGGAATGAAGAGTGGACGCTTAATTACTGGATGATAAATTGATGAAGAGGATATATTTGCAAATGTGTGTATGTGAAACACGAAAAAGAACTCGAACGAAAGGTGATAAATCTCGCGAGGGGTTAAATCGTAAGGGATTGGCCGAAATTACCTTGATAAAAGTAAGGGATGAAACGGGACGGGGAAAGCTTTTGCAACGTAACAGCCGATTACAACGCCTAATAACCTTGCTACTTGACTGATATACACTACTTACTGCAGAGTGGAAAGTTGCGAGTTTGAAAGCTACTTTGACTATAGAGCGTGAGGGAAGGAGAGCAAGTGGCGCTAGGAGGAAGGGGTGTAACGAAGTTCCTTAACGAGGCTACCCATTTTGTCGACTTAACTTGATCGATAACTACGTGCCTACACCCTGCTTTTCAAGCACGAAGGCCGACACGTCGTCACGCGGATGCGAGCCGTGTATTCTCCTCTTCCGTTGCCAAACGACGGTCACGGTAATCATTCATAAGGATGGCAAAGAGGGCCAAGCCCATATCACTTCGTGCATTCGCAATACTTTGATCGTAAACTCGTTCATTTGACTCATTTGATTTCGTAATTTTAATCTTGTACGCATATTTACATAATAATTGGTGTAGATAATTTGAATTAAGAAAATTTTAAGTTCGCTGTTAAATAAATAAATATATTAATCGAGGGTGTACGTAATATAAATGTATCACGAGTGATAAACGAGCGAATTTAAAAGTTTTCATATTTCGGCTTTTTTTTCGAGATGTGGCAACTATACACGTTTCAGGGGAGCAAGAGTGTGGAAGAAGTGGCGGTTAAGAGTTAACATGGACTAGAAATGAAGCGATCAACTACACGTGTAATTTCTGGATTTTAAACGAACATTTTGTGGTGAAAATATTCCTGTGGTTAACACGCGGCAGAAATTTTTCATTTCGAGCAGTTAATGAGCAATAATAAGTTATAACGCTTTGTTGTTTACATTTAAATAGATTTATCAGAATCTTATCGGCGAATGTCGAGTACAAGATAGGAACAACGGGGGTTGTGAATAAATGGTTGAACAGCGTACATTATCTTTAAAGGTATTAAAGTGCATGCAATCATTTACGGTGAGTGCATATCATTGCGTACACGCACCACGTCTAGCCTCGAGTCTAGACCTCTCTTTCCACTTTCCTGGCCAACCGTACCAGGTATTGTTAACGAGCAACGTCAAAAAGAAACAAGAAAAAATTATGTGTAACATCAAAGCGGTCTTTTAATTCCTTCTTTTATTTTTTTTTTATTCTTATTTCTTTTTTCTTTCTTTTCCCTTTTCTTTTTTTTCTTCAAAGGAATCTACGCGGATGAACTTGGGAAAACAGGCGGTTTTAAACTTTGTACGCGACACGTAATTACGCAAATGATTTGCGTTACTGCACAATGCAATATTGCCCGTCGGGGAACAAATCTCACCTTATTGTTACCCGAATCGATTGAACTATCCTTCTACCTGCGATCAATAATCAACCAATTAAGTATAATTTATTTCGTATCGGGCCACAACTTTAATATCTAGATACGCGATATAAACTTTTTTCGAACGAACCAACTAACCGCATCGTAAAATTTAATCACGAATAACCAGCATTCGCGAGTGACGTATAGTCCCATAGAATGATAAGACGAAAAAAAAAAAGAGTTAGAAACGTATCGGGGGCTGCTTGCGCCGTATCTCTATCCCGAGAGGCAGACGTACGTAAGTATACCTACGCGTGTATACTTGGATACGTATAGGCGAGAGAGGGGAAGAAAGAGAGAGAGAGAGAGAAAGAGAGAGAGAGGGAGAGAGTCGTACCGGCAGGAAATACCTGAACTTGGCGTGTTTCTCATGCTCGTACGAGGGTGTTGGTGCGTACACATCCATTCAGGCCGGATGCGTACACGCACTTAGCCTCGCCCTACCCCTCGCCCTCCCACCCCGATGGCACCATCCTGAAGAGCGTGTAGTCTCGGTGGTGGTAGTAGTGGTGGTGGTGGTGGTGGTGGTGGTGGTGGCAGCGACGGCGGCGGACACATCAATAATTACCCATGGCAGCGAAGGGATGGCAAGACGCGAAGGGAGGGAGGCGAGGGGTGGATGAAGCTAGAGGGAATCGCGGGAGGGGTAGGATGG
>NW_006263478.1:993556-995851 GCF_000469605.1 Apis dorsata
TCCTCATCCTCTTCCTTTTCCACGTCCTATCCAAACCTCTGCCCACTTCTACTACCTTCGCCTCCTTCCCTACCCGCGGGGGGTGGCGGTGGTCACCCATCCGGCCAACCTTTCACGCACACACGCCGCGGTGCGTCCCCATCCTCCTCCTCCACGCTTCCGTAGACTGCCCGCGACTTATCGCCCGCTTTCACCCCTCCTCCTCCTTTTCGGCGGTGGTCAGCGCCGATTTATTTCGAGCCGATCGCTCGAATAAGTCGCTTAGTTATTGATTCACGCCGCGGAACCAGGTCCGTGGTTTCGATCGTGGTTTGCATTCAGGGGGAACGTTTGGAGGTCGGGATGTAAGGTGAGAAGGAATCTCGGTGAGGAGGTGTTGAGAAAATAAGCCACGTGATCTGTAGCGATTTTTGGTAAAATTGTTTCTTCCTCGCTCGAAGAAAGATTTACTTGACGATTTTATTCGATTGTTATCTTTAATATCCGCGGGGAAATATATAATTCTTCTTCTTTACTCAACGTAGATCCGTTATTTTGATCGCTACAATTATCCAAGTAATCATATTTTCTCGGGAAACGGTTAATGGCATTAATTGTTTCCAAGACGTGGGGTGGGGGGGACGTCGCAGTTTGAAACGAGTTTCCAACCGCTTTTGATTTTTATCGGATTCCTCGTTCCCTATTCACCCGTTCTTTATATCGCGGTTACCCAGTCGCTACGACTTCTTACATGCGCACCTATGCATACATGACAAACGGCCACCGATTCCATTTCGCGAGTTTTTTCCTCTCGATTTGCATTACCGACGGTATTTCATACCGACTGTATTATATCCTGCAAACAATATTTATCATTTAAACGGTATACCGAGCGCGTAAAACAGATTTAATTATAAACGAATGGACTTCTTTTCCTTTCCATATATAAATAATCCTCGACACACATACACACACATACAGTCAAGTGCAAACTATCCACCAACACTTTCCAACACTTCCTCTTATTTCCTCCCTCCTCAACTTCGCCGCAAACTTTGCACAAACCCTATCGAAAATGTTTTCAATTTTCTTCGGGACACCGCATTTGTTTATATTCCTCCTCGCTCGACTTTTACGCCCTGCTTTTACGAGGTCCGAATCTCGGTCCGTCCCTCTCGTTCACGGGATGTGTTATCCTGCCCTTCCTCCACAGGGAAAAACCGGTGGGTTAGCTCGATCCCGTGGGTTTCACGCACGCACCATAGATACCACGCGGCCGCCAAGCAAACCCTCAACTTTGCTCGCGCGGCACGTTGTCCGTAAACGGAATTTTCTTGGAGCTTTCGCGAAGCTCCGGGAAACGGACGCAACACGTACACACCACACGGAGTGTGGTTATATACGGTTGCGCAAGCCGAGAAATAAAACGCGCCACGTTTCTCGCTTTTTATCGTTCGTCCACTATGGCCGCTCGAGCGTGTCCAGAATTCAGTCCCCGAATCGTAAGTCCTCGGCAAGTGTCGGGAATCGAGGATCGAGCAAGTCCACCCTTTTGCTCGAATTATTATCCCTTATATATATATATCTCATATTTTTCTTCGTATTCTCTCGCCAACGATCAATAATTTTTCAAGGCAAACATATCAAATTGCATATCTTTGTGCATATCTTTACCGTTAAACGACTCATTTTTCATATTACAAGATTTATATATATATATACGAAATAAAACAATTATTCTATGCGGTATACGTTATCTCGATATATACAAGCACGAGTCGTCGAAATATAATAATAACTAATGTATACAAATATATATACACCAATTAACCTTTCGTCGCGCCTTTAATACGAAACGAAACAAACAATTATTCTACGCGATTTATTTGGATATATACAAGCGTCGTCGTCAAATCGAGTCGAACCGTCGAACGCGTCTGTCGATATTATTTTCCACCGTCTCGAGAGGATCGCAGTGCACGTCTCTGGTCAATTACTGTCCGTATCGTTTCGGTAGCGTGGCGCACGGAGGAGGAGGGCGGAGAGGGGGTTAGCGGAAGAGAGAGACGATATAATTACAATAATTAATCCAGAGTGCCCGAGCCTTTGTCAGGTTGGCGCAAGAGGTCGAATTCTGTCGACAAACGCGGCTCATCCTCGGCCAGGCCCCACGGCTTTCTCTCCTTCCGCCTGTCAACCCCTCCTTGGGGACACGGTGCACGCACGACGCCGAATATCCGTCTGGCTGGCCAACTTTGCTACCCAGGAGCCGGGGGAGGAGGAGGAGGAGGTTGCGGCGAGGGTTTCAACAGGGAG
>NW_006263478.1:995901-998853 GCF_000469605.1 Apis dorsata
GAGGGAGGGACAAACCCCCGAACTGGAGTTCGTTCACACCGGCCCTGTCAGACGTAGGGCTCGAACAGGGAACGATAATATTCGGGGATCGAGCGTAAAACTTTGCCCCGGGAAAAGAGGATAATTGGCCCCTCGGAAATTCTCCTCGCCGACGATGTCTTTCGTGTCTTCGACATTCTCGTTATTGTCGTCATCCCTCTCTGGGATTATTGTTTTTTTTTTTTTTTTTCACGTTTGTCACGTTTGATTCTAATAACGCCGAGACGTTGACGACGTTGGACGACGTTCGCGAAAGAAAAATCTTTTGAAGTCGAGCTTTTGAAAGATCGAGAAATTCTCGAAGAGGTGTGTTTTCGTTGGATTCAATTTGGATGGAAAGAGATAAATTTGTATCAAATTTACTATTTTTGGATATTTAACGAATATCGTGATCGAGTTTACCGTTACGTTTGTAAATTTTTTGGATTTCTCGAAAGTAATTGGATTTCGGAAAATTGTTTTTTTTTTTTTTTCACTCGAGGAGTATTCTTGATCTTCTCGGTTAATTTTCGTTCTGTCATCATGCTTACGACGGAATATTTCCCTGAATGCTTAGACCTTCGCGGAATTCTTTCGCTTTATATCTGTCCCTGGATCTTTTATTAGTGCACAAGGTGTCGCTATCAGATTTTACACGAGGCGCATGCAAATCCCTTTCACACTATATTTTTAAAAGCGGCATACGCGAAATAATGGTTTTGGCATTAATGCTTTGATGTTCATCAGGGGGTTGCGCCTTAATAAATCACCGTATGCAACTGCCGATTTTGTACCAGTCACGCAGATTTTTGCCAATGCATTCATTTATCCACACGTAACACACAAAGTAATCTCGAAACGTCAAATATCTTGTCGTTTTACGGAAAAAAAATGTTCGAAGTCAGCCTGATAATTTTCTTGTTTCGCTTTGTTCGCACCGCCTTCTGCATAAAATAATTTCAAAATTAATTTCTTTCCCTTTGAATTTTAACGTAACTTCAAAAATATTTTAATTTAACGCAATAAATATATCCTAGCTTATCTCAATAAACTTTAACAAAAAGAAAATTATTCACTCATATCTCGAAAAAATATCTGCTTAAACTTAATGAATATTTCATTATAACATTATAATATACTTCGAAAGATCTTTGACTACTTTTATTTTCCTCCACTTTTATAATTTATAATCTATAATTTAAATACAAAAATTATATACAATTATATATAAAACTCTCCTTTTTTGAAGCTTAAATCATGATTACGAATTACGTACAATCGAAATCAATTTTTCATACTCCCAAAAAAACGAACAAGATTCGCTCATCGTTCCAACGATCAACCCTAAAAATTCTCTCCATCGAAAATAATCTCTCTCTCTCAAAAAAAAGAAGAAGAAAAAAGAAATGACAAAATATCGTGCAATTATCACGATATGCATCGTGAGATGCAGAAGAGCGGGTATTTCCAAAAAGAGAGAAAAAGAGTTCGAAGCGAAATTAATAATCACGCGGCTGTGCCTCCTTTGTAAGATCCTTTCTTAATCCAACGGGCTCGCCTTCTTGGCCAAGAATTCGTTAATTTACGTCTTTGTCCGTTTGGCGAGAGGCGGCCGTAATGCCTCGACAAGTGAGGCGTGAGGAGGAAGAAGCGAAGAAGAGAAGGAGATGAAGCAAAAGGGGTGGATTGCCGGTTGGTTTGGAACACGGAAGGGGGTGGAGGTTGAAGGGATGGCGACGGGTCGTTGCCCGAAAACGCGGCTCTGTTATTGTCCCCCTACTCCCTTTTCCGTTGCCCCTAACTCCGACTTCGATACACGCACACACCGACACACGCACACGCGGCCAAGAATCCCACCCACACCCCCCCTCTCGGGTCCCACCAGCACACCAAGCTGGAACGAATTTATGCACGCACGCAACGCCGCGTATTCACGATCGCACACGCGAGAACAGACGTATGCACGTTTTGTCTGATGCAGTGACACGCACACGTAATATGCACACGCAGTGCTCGAGAGTCGTTTCGACGTTACCATTCGGTTGACAACGGGGATGGAATACTTGGTTAAGGATCCCTTCGATTATGCGCCCCGTTAAATCACCCTCTTGGAAATCTTCGCTCCGGATTGGCCACGATTGGTAAGGTGTTATTGTAATTGTATACGATGGACGAGTTTTTTTGGGGAGGGGGAAATTTTTATTTCGTTTTAATACGTTTTTTTTTTTTTTTTTTCATCGTTCTCGTTGAACGATGAAAATTTTATTATAATTATAAATTTTGTTATCTTGTGTGTCTAGATTTCTTTTCGTCTTTTTTTTTTTTTTTATTTTTCTTTGCTCTTAAGCGAGTTCTTAAGATATTAAAGGATTATTCGTTGAGCGGAGAATTCTAGATATAGAATGGAAGATTGAATTCGAATGGCGTGCATCCCACAAATAGAATTCATTTGCTTCGATTCACTTAGCATTAATTCGCAGCACGATAACATATCATTCCTAAATTAAATAGAAGAAAAAATTAACCTCTAAAATATATTAATAAACAAGATTTGACCGAAAAAGTTCAAATAAGTTCGCTTCGCTCGAGGCTTTCGCTTAAAGAGAAACAAAATCCCAAAATCGTACGAAACTTCTCACGAATCCCATAAACTCTTACAAAGTCGAAAAAAAAAAAAAAAAAGAAAAGAAAGAGAAAAAGAAAGGCGATGAATGGCGATTCGTTGAGCAACATTTCCATCGTGGATGGCGTGGAGATAAGATAGGTGTCCGGATCCGTTTCTGGAATAAGATTGAACGTGGCGTTGTTGAGGAGGGGGTTAAAACGGTGAACAAAAGGGGACAGTGTTGGTCGCGATAAGGTAGACAAGACGCAACGGTCCGCGTGGTCGGGGAGGGGGAGAAGTTGAAGTGGCGCGCTCGGGGTAGAATGGGG
>NW_006263478.1:999452-1009128 GCF_000469605.1 Apis dorsata
CGGGGTTTTACGAGCGCTGCGTAAATTCCACGGCCTTGCTACGGGCGTCGTAGTCGCGGACGACCAACATTGGCTCTCGTGCATCGTCAACGACAACAAATGCATTAGACTTTATGGCGGCTGGCTCGTTAACTTTACCCATCCCATTCCCAGGCCCGACCCTCCGCCTATATACCCACCAGACTCTGAAAATGTCCAGACTTCAGCTAGACGTGCCTCCGCTCTCTTGCATCTGGATCCGATCGCGCGCATCCGTCGTTTTAGATCTCCCTAACTCGTGTGTGTGCGCGCGCGCGCGCGTGTGTCCCTGGCTTTCCACCGCAGACGGAAAACCACCTCGTTCAGAAAGGGCAAAAGTACGTATGCACGTACAGTTGCTTCCAAAAATGGTATATCCGGACAATGGTATATTTTATTGGAGACAAAGATTGAGATTAATTTTCTTTTATTTTTTTTTTTTCAACGATGGCGAAAATAAATTTTTCTATACTTTATATAAGTATATATATATCAAGTAAATGGAACGTTTTATCGGTGTATTAATTTAAATGCGAAAGAAAAAATATTTTAAATTACTTTTAAGAATGATTGCACACTTAGTGTAAAGTAAATGCAAGTGATATATATATACGAATATAAATATATTTCGATGAGAAAGCTAAAGTTTCAACTTCAGTTTGTTCCATTGTCTTGGACGGTTGTAACCAATTTTCGGTTCAAATAAATCAGCTGCTTTGTCGCGTGACGAGATTTCGGTTGACTTTAACCGAAGACTTCGGGTGGAAACGCGTGCCACGATTGTAACGATACAGTCGCGCACGAGTTAATTAACGTCAATAAGGAACTGTGACGCGGAGAGATTCACCGGAAGGTGGAGAACACTTTTGGAGAACGGTGCTCCAGGAGGAAATGCACGGTTATGTTTGGAAAGAGGGTAACGATGAGCGACGTTGATTTTATTAGTAGTGGATTCACGGAACGAGATATCTTTCGATTGATTCGTTCTCTTGTTGATGAATCGATTAAATGCCTCGCAAGAATTTTGGATTCATTGTACTACTAGACTTATCCCCGATTCCTGGTGAATATTTAACACGCAGGAGTTGGTGAGAATTATCTCGTAAAGAAATTCAACGAGAACTATTGTTGGATTCAATGAAGTTAAAAGTAAGAAATAGATGGAAATTTTAGATATTTGTTGGATGATTTTGAATTTCATTGGTAACACAGATAACAATTTTCGATTAAAGTTTTATAATATTTAACTTCATTAACGGTTAATGATATAATTTGTCGAATAATAATTTAGATAACATAATTTTCTTTTATATATACAGAGGTATACAAAGATAAAAATTATGTATCTAAATTATCATGATAATTTGTTAACATAATTAAAATTATTGCGAGGTCAGAATAGATATTAGCTTTTATTGATTTTTGTCGAGTTCAAAATTGATCAATCGAATAATGTGTCTTCCGCGAAATTCCATCGCTAAAATGTTAAAGGAATTACACAGTTTCTAAAATAAGTATCATTCGTGATTATTTCACGCTATTCCGTTCATATATTCACAAATTACCACGACAATTCAATATCTTAATTCGAACATCGATTATATTTGTGGAAATCGTTTATTTTATTCAACACGTATTTCCCTTTCGCATTAATAAACGAATAGATCTGTGATCTCAATTTGGAATCGATAGATTAGAAGATGGAATATCTTCGTGACGAGTCATTTATTAAAATTTATTAAAATAAGAAATAGATGTGTAAAAGTGAAAATTTACCTATGTGTCGCATTCAAGAGTCAAAAATGTACGAACAGCCGTGTCCACGAAGAGCAGGTGCATTATTATGCAAAAGATATCCGGTGTGCTACGAGATATTATCGCTTCGATCGTTATTACTTGTACGTGATACACGTGTTTGATGATCATGAATTATTATTACATAAACATAATTTTAAAAAATGATATTAATTATCGGTAAAACATCTTTTAAAAAAGTATCTTCCCAGATTCTATCACAACGATACTTTCACGTATAATTGACAAAAGAAAGAATTAGAATAGAGAAGAATTTTCTAAAAAAAATTACAAAATTCTGCAAACATTCTCTATCGACTCATCACGTTTATTAATCAGAACGCATTATTCACCGGCAATATCTCACGTTTCTGAACAATTTCCCTCACAAAATTCCATCTCGACCAGCTAGGCTGACTCTAAGTCATTTACTTTGGCACGAGCATGTTTAAAACCGGTGGTTCGTACACGAAACGTAGCGGTGTAGAAAAACGATGGTGGCGCCTCAGCCGATGCTAGTGTCGGGCGGGTCGTAGGTGGAAAAAGTCGGAGGAAGGTTCCGTCGCGTCCGGAAATTGTTCGACTCTCACAAAGTGGCGGAAGCCGGTGGAAAAACTCGGTGGGAAGAGAGGCGGACGCGGAGAACAACCCTGTGATTAGGCGGGAAGAAAAATGCAGCCGACATTAATAGACCCTCTCTTCAAGGAGTCTCGAGGTAACTGTCTCGTCTTTACGTTTTTCCTCGCCTTCCTGTTCCCTAACAAATGGCCGGCCGCCATTTCCCTCTCGATCGATAGATTATTGTCCCTCTAAAAATCCTCGCCGTTGACTTATCACTTCCACTCCGGGAAAACGTTGAGAAATGATCGCTCGCGGTTGAATTATTGCGCTGTATCGGGTTCCCGCCGGAAGTTCATCCCGAAATTGTCTCCTTTTATTCCGCGAGTTTTGCAAGTTAAGTAAGGATGGATTTGAGAAACGATCCGAAGGTTCGTGTTATATACTAATGTTCTTTTGAGCAAAGTTCTTTTAAGTAAATTTATTTGTACGAAAATTCAGAGTTAATAATTAATTAGAGAGAGAATTCAATTACGAAGGGAAATTAATCTCTCGATTTTTCGTCGTTAGAAAATTATAAACGAAATAAGATGAAGTATATTTCTTCCATGTTGTATATCACGTTTAAACGATGCAACGCGTATCGACTTAAAATACTTAATTGCAAGTTTTCTTGCTCGTGTGGTTGATAACGGAAGTGGGGAGGAAAAATTAGAGATGAGCGATATTCAGGGTTGAGGTTATCCTAGCCTACCGGCAGTTACGATTCCTCGGTGTTATACGGGGTTGACGACCTCTGGGTCTCATAGTATGCTTTTCTCGAAGTTCATCGAGTTGGCTCGGTTGTTTACAGTCTTCCAGGCATCGCACGCAAATTACAGTCAATTAGAGACTTACTCCCCCCATCATAAGTCCTTATACTCGAGCCTCGAATATCGTGTACCGCGCGTTTTTTACGACTGATGTGTAGATTATCGATGATCGCCAAGGGCGTGTATCGATATATTGGACAGATCATAAATTAACCTGTAGGCGGCTCTAACATTTATGATGCCCTATAAAATATCGCGAGTTGTAAAAAAATGAAAATACAAAAGAATCCTTGTCTCGTGACAGACAGAGAGAAAAAAAGAGAGAGAGAGAATATCTGAAAAAAGTATTATCTTATTTAAGCAGATTTAAACTGCCAATTTACGATTTCACGAAATCATAGAAATATAATTTTTAAAAATCATTTCGTTGATTTGTTTATTATCTATTGATAATGCTATTTACACGGCGATAAAGAAATAATGGATGTAATAATTAAATTCTAACTATTACATTTGATTGATGAACTTGATGGAATATCGACCATTCAACAACGATATCGTATTCTCTTCGTGACGAATGAGCAAACAGGAAGAATTCTATTCGCCTTCTTACATCGTTACACTTGTACAGGGCATAAATAATCAAACGAAAATCGTCTTCAAAGCGTCTTATATCATCGTACGTATTTCCTACTTTATTAATCACCGTCGCACCCTTACATTTATTCTTACCCTAACAAAACAGTAATAACTCGCAGTAATTCGCAATTTCTCAAAAATGAAACGAAATTTTCATCGACATAGAAGACATCCAAGTACTCACGTTCTCGTTTCATATCTGGCCAGAATCGGAGCAAATCAGACGTTTATTCATTCCTCCAAGACCCCGTTCCCATCCAGTTTACATTACTCACGCTACGTAAATACAGCGCATACGTGCCTGTCTCATTGACATCGAAATATTATACAGATCTGTATCACGCTGTGGCACGCTTCCTTCGATTAAAAAATATTCGTTGTAGACGAATTACGGTCAATTAAACAGCCTTAATAAACAGCGTAACTTTCGATATCGAAGAGAAACAAGAAAGAGGAAAGAAGAGGGAAGAATAAGAAAGAAGAGAGAAGTGAGCCAACCTTCTCGTTCTTCTCTGTCCGCTCACGATGGACACACGAATATAATACCTGAGGGCTGCGTAGCGAGCACATATTTGCACGGAGTAACTCACGTCCGTGTATTTCTTCGCAACCAACCACGTACCTACGTAGCTGTACTTACGTACAACGTGTGAGATAAGATAGCCTGTGGTACCAGCGCTCGTTGAGGGGGTGGAAGGGGAGCGAAGGGGGGGATATATAATTGCAGAGGGCAAATGGAGAGAGAAATACGGTACGCGTGTGTATCCTCCGCGTATCCCATACCACCGTGTGTACGCGCGTGTGTGGAGAGGGGGAGGGAGGGATCGGTCCAGGTGTGGGTGCGCGCGTACGTGTGTTTGCGAGGGCGAAAGAAAGATGCGCTGGAGATGTTCTCGCCAGGTCAGCACGGGGTCACGCTTGGAATCCAGAGCAAACTATCCCCTCCTTCGTTTTCCCTACCATACCTCCTTTCCTCTAAGTTCCTCTTGTTTGACCGCTTGCTTGCCTACCTACCTATCTACCTACCTACCTACCTACCTTCCTATCCACCTACCTGCTCCCCCTCTTCGTCCTTTCCTTCGTCTTCTTCTTCCTTCTTCTTTCTCCTCATTCTTTCTTCTTTATCTTCTTCTTCTTCTGCTACTTCTACTACACTTCGTTCGTTGCCTCTCGTGATCTTCTTTTTCCTCCGATGCCAAGTAAGAAGCCTATATATACCGTCAGTTGTTCGTGTAACCCTTCACCTTCCCTCCCTCCCACGTTCATCCCGCCCTATTCTCGAGGAGGAGGATCGGGCAAAACGCGTCTCTTTCTCAAACTCTTCCCCTGTCATCGCGATTCCTCGAAACGAGGAAAATGTTTCTTCGGATGTGAATCGATCCGTCGAGAAGAGGATGACGATCGTTTCACGGGTTTTCACGGGTAAATAGCCTGTATCGATTCCGCGATTTCGCATCAAGGACTCGATACGCTCGATTTGCCTTTCCAGAGGACGAGATTCGGTTCTCGTTGATTCTCGAGCAAAGGTGAGAATATCGTTTATTAATTAGAGAGAAGGAATTAAACGTTGTCTCTCGATTCAAGGTTAAGAGAAAATTGTTACGTTCGTTATAATTATTACTAGATTAAAATTTAGATGTTGTTATTTCAAGAATTCAAGTTTAGGATATATCTTTCCATTTGGAAATAGAGTTTTAAAAAGATTGAAAAATTTCAATTCTTGGCTCTCAGTCGCGATTGCGACGAATCGCTGTCAAACTATTTCGCAAACCTCTCCTTTTGCATCCGTGAGAATATCGGATGGATGCAAGACTTAACAAGCGCCATGGGAAAAGGCGAAAGCCCATCCCGGGTACGTGCGTCGGCAGTTAGTTTCGCGCGCATACGTAATCAGAATTTGCGTGTAGAATCTCGACTTTTGTGTCGTTGGAAGAGGGTACACGCGCTTAAAAGGTGGCACGTTGAGCCGCCTCACGTGCTGTCGCTTATAAGGCAAATCGCTTCGTCGGCGGCACGAACTTCCCTTTAAAGGGCGATGCAATTTCTTCGCCCGCTCGTCCGCGCCACCGGCCAACTAACTATCCCTTTCCTCGCCGATAATCACAGCGATAGTTCGTTCGTGGGACTGTCGACAGAGCTCCTTGCGAAGATTTCTAATCGTTCTCCAAATTTCTCTCCCAGAGAAATATCTTTGCCCAGTTTCGTTTCGAAAAAGAAAGCGATCCAAATCATTGTGCTCGAAAGAGAAAAAGAAATATAAAATCAAGACATTTTTCGGATTAAATCTGGAACATAAGCCTGGAATGGGTATTGAAAATTGAAAGGATATTTTTTATTACGAGATAAATCTAAATCTAATGGTAAAATTGAAAGAAATCCTGTGTAGTAGAATAAACCGATCGACTCGTCGTACGTAAAGAAAAAACAAAACCTTGAAAATAAATCTGCGATGGTAATGGCTTGTGTACATGGCGATTTGCATAATAAATGTTTCGTAATAATCGAATCCTCGTCACATCGGCCCCAATCTCCTCGATAGTCGCGTACGAACGTTCGCCTCGTTACGCATCGAGCACGCCAATTACAAACACAATTATGCGCAAGGGGTGCGAGCACGAGCTACGTGTTCGCGGATCAAATTCACTCATCACTGGCACACCGTATATACCGTATATACAAATGCAATATACCCCTAGTGTAAACAGTTAACACACAGATACTCACACACGCACACACACAAACGCACACACCGTTTAGATACTTAGTTTCACGGCCTCTCTCTCTCTCTCTCTCTCTCTCTTTCATTCCATTCGATATCTCGATTCCTCTCCTTGATTTTCATCTTTTCTTCTCTCATCTCAAAGAATCGACGGTGGAAAGTAAGCGCTAAACGATAAATACACACGCGGCTTCTATCTTCTCGTCATCGTTTCAATCGATCATCGCCCACCGTTCCTCGTTAATTTTCATCTTTCATCCCCCTGGAAGAAGAACATCCACTGAAAGTGCAGTAACAGCTCCGTCAAAAAAGCAATATCCGGCGAGCACCGAGCCGTTAATTATGCCGTCGCCCGTGTCGCGAGGCGGGGCGGGGGGAGGCCTCGCGTACGCGTATGAAGTATTTCCATTTCCATGATTGGGCCGGCGAGGAATTGGCGGCCGCCGCGCGTATACCGCCGCGACAGATGGAGATTCGTGATTCCGCGTGTGTGGGGCACGAAAGGGGAGGGGGTCACGAAGGAAAGAGAAAAGCCAGATCCAGTGGTCGAGCGGTGGGAGAGAGAGAGAGAAAAAAGAGAGAGACGATCTCTCCCTTTTTCCCTCCAGCCGTCTCTCTCTCTTTCTCTCTCTCTCTCTCTGTCCCTGTGGCAGTCACAGGATGGGAGGTCGCCGCGTGTTAGGGACGCGCCGCGTGTCAATTAAGTGGCTCTGACCGGTGAGATACGGGAACTCCTTTCCATACGGATATGCATACGCTGTACACTCGCTTCGAATCCGCTTCGGTTATCGTTTACACGTACGCGAGGCTGCACAGGGGAGGGCGTTCCAACAATGCGCGCTCCGGGACTGATGCTTGACAGGGCGGAATACCGTTGATTTGTTTCGCTTTGAAAAAAAAGGGACCACCTAGCGGTTGCCTTCCTCGTCGACCAAGTGGAATCGTGACTTTGGGTTTTGAGCCGAAGGGGAAGCTGGATTCGAAGGGTTGAAAATTGATCACGAATATCTGTAGAAATGTTTGAAACGCGATTCAATGATTGTTCTACGTGTGGTGATTTATGATAGAAATCAGTTTTTGGAACGATCGAAGGGGGATGATTTGAAGTGTTTAAACTTGATTAAATAAATATATATATATATTTTATATATATTCTTTCTTCTACTCTTTGGAATAATAATAGATAATTCTACGTTACTTTGAGGTTATTTATTGAATGAGAGAAAGAGGAAAGGACGATACATTTCCTCTTTAAGATAGGTTTTTAGAGACTTAAAGTTACTATAAGGAATGTGGTAGGAAAGAAAAGAGTGGTGGATAAGAGGAATACGCGACTGGTTTTACATATATGTAGATGATCCTCTGGTAGATTTATCGGCAAAGTTGTATTGTAGAAATATTTGGTTTTAAAGTGAAGATTCTATTTGAATTGATGTTCGAAAGGATGATTGGAAAGTTTTACAGAAGTATATATATATCCAGTATATCCAGAGGATCAAATTATTCTAAACCGAATATATTAAACCGAATGCTGGATAATTTAGCCAAATGTACATTTCCACGGTACACAGAAATGAAAAATTATATCGAGTGCAATTTGTCTCACGCGTTATCGAACGATTCGAAATTTAAATTTTCATCACTGATTTATTCCCTCTGCGCAAAAGAGAAGCGGAGGGACAAAGGGTCCCGGGAAAGTGTTACCGATACAGAGAAATAACGAGATACTTGGGGACCCAAGTTGGAAACTTTTGACAAGTTCACGGTATCTTTGATAAAAACATTCTCCGCCGTTTAATGGAATAAACGAAACTCGAAAATCGCTCGAGGAGCAGCGGTTCCTCTCCGACAACCACTTATCTCTTAAGTACGTATAATCTGCAGGGCCGACGCAACTTATAAAAGTAAATGTACGTATACATTTTGCGTAAATAGCCCCACTCATTTTCATCCTTGTTTCATCCTTCCCTCCCGGGGATCCCATCGCGAATCCCATCTTCCTCCGTCTCCCTCCACCTTTCTTACTTCACCTTCCCTTTACCCTTTTCGCCCGTTTTATATTCTCTCTTTTCCCTCCCTTCTCCCCTCCCTCGTCGTCTATATCGTGGCGGGAGCGCGTGACACGAGACCTCGTTATGATGACCCCAGTTGGAAATGTTTCACGAACGCCCTATCCATCGCGATCAAGAACCGATCCCTGTTTGCCTTCGGTCTCAATGACCCAGCCATCGCTAAAGTATTATCCTTCTTCTTTTCTTTTCTCCCCGCCCTTACCTTCGACTCCCCCGCCATTATCCACGAGAATTCGTTTCGAGATAGACTGATAGAATCGGATTTCCATCATTTTTATTGGGAAAAGGGTGGGAAAAAAGTGTTTTTTACTCGAACGAAATTTTTATCGATTACACGCAGAGTTTCGTTTCCGTATAAAGTATGTTTCGTTGGTTTTTTTTTTTTTTGGTAAAGAAAATTTCGTTTATTTTTATTTACGTTTTATTTTTATATAAGAGAAATATAGAGAGAGAAAAGTTTATATTTTGTTGAAGTATTTTGATATTGAAAATTATCCGTTAGGTTCAAGGATGTGAACGTTCCGTAAAATACGACGATAAATTCGAACAAAGTTTGAAAGTGGAAAGATTATTGAATCATTTTATGAGAATGAATATATGCAACGTGCAGGTATGTAAATTTTTCGTGTTTCTTTAATGTTATTACACGCATTATGATCATTTTGCTAGTAATAACGATAATTATTCACAATTGCTTTTTAATAACTATAATTCCTATAGAAATATTCAAATAGCTGTTCAGCGTTCATTACGATGCACACATACGATGTACAATATAAAAATGTTAATTTTAAAAATTAACGCGTGATCGAAGAAGAGGAAAATACACTCTCAATTGTAATACACTATAATCAAAATTTCTATTTCAATCCAATTAACCAATCCGTTACCGTTACTTACGTTATTTTCCTATAGACTTGATTTCATCGTAGGATAAAATTGGAATAAAATTCGCCAAAAAACGTTTAACGATCGATTTCTGTCGAAATCAACACGAAAGATAATCCTCTCTCGATTCGCAACAAACAAAGCGCGAGACGAGGAAAATTGACCCCCCCCCCCCC
>NW_006263478.1:1009333-1013100 GCF_000469605.1 Apis dorsata
TTGGCACCCCACGTTCTAACCGAACTTGCAACCTGAATATTCACGAGGCATTATGTTTTTCCGCGAGGAGGGGGGAGGGAGGGAAAGAAAGTAATTAAGCGCTAATGGAGAGGGCACGGTTAGATCCACGAAAGGAGCTTTACAACGAAGCGTCAAAGTGCAAACATTAAATATGCCGTGGACGATTTTTAAGGATGCGTTAGAGGTGGGTGGGAGGGAGGCTTACACTGTTAATGGAAGGATAAGAGGGAGCGGCGAGGGGTTGGGCGAGGGGCGAGGGATTTGAAGGATGCGAGAGGACACGAGCGTGAAAAGGGTGAAAGGGTCGAGGACCGGAAGTTCACGAGTAGGGTTGATGCCCGCGCGGGGGAGGAGGAGCCGGGGGAGCCAGAGGGTGAAGAGCGGTTTAACGCGTTTCCGCGGTAGAGCGGTTTAACGCGCACATACCGCGTCTTCGTGTGTGCCACCACCGACGACCGCCTCTCTGATATCGCACGCGCGTGTATTGTGTGTGTGTGTGTGTGTGCGCGCATACGTGTACGTGTAAGAGGTCGTACAACGCGTATCTCGACGAGGGAGGACTTCTTAAGGGAAGATTTTGAGTTAATGGTTAATTAAACGTATTTTCGACCTCTCCCCCCTCCCTTTTTCTCTTGCTTCATCTTTCGGGTGCTGATAACGAAGATTGTATCTCTCTGTTTGATGAGTTTCGATCAAACATTTTTATAAATTTTTTCTCTTTTTATTAGTTAGAAAGGAAAGTGTTTCTCGTGTCGATTATGACAATCGACATTTTTTTCTTTTCTATCGGCAACAACAAATTTTAATTTCGTTTATACGGAATAAAAAAGATGGAAGAAGATTTCAAGAAACGGGTATTAATATTAATTGCTCGTCGATTACTTTGAGATTCCATTCGACTATTACCATTATTGTGCGCGGCATCGAGGAATCGTAACACGTTCGCCAACTGATTACTCGGGCTTGCATACAAGATACTTGTTCCGGCAGCTGTAGGTTCGCGTTACGGTTTTCGCGATTGTAAATTCGAATTTCTGGTTCGGCGTAATGCGCCGGACACGGGAAGTTCCGAAGGTATAATTTATCACGCAGCTGAGGGAGTTACAGGAACGGCTAAATGGAAAATTCGGATTAAGCTTTCGAGTCGCAACGCGAAGAAATTTAACGAAGCTTATCCCAATTCGATTCGATCGGATAATTATTTTATTATACTCCAAACTATTTTCCTTTTTTTTTTTTTCATTTCCTCAACGTGTCGCTGAACATGAATCGAGTTAAATGGAAAAATTCGGATTAAGGATCGCAACGATTCAATAAATTATTTTACTATTATCGCTAAAACTTTGTACCTCAAATTATTTTCCTTTTTTTTTTTTTTTTTCCTTTTTTCATTTCATCGCTGTACACGAATCGACACACGTTTGCCTAGATACGAACGGTAGTACATTACAAAATTACAAAATACTGTAATTCGAGCGTTGGAAATTAAGTGGTTCGTGGAACTTGTATCAGCATGCATACGTCACACAGCGTAGGACATGGATAAAGGGGATAGAACAGCTTTTAAGCTCGTAATGAAATGCTAAACGCAACGTTGAGGGTACGGTTGCGGCGTAAAGAATGGTCGTGTAAAACTTTCGTGACGACTCGTGTCGTGGTGTATTATCAGTGCCATTTGTAATGCTGATTCGACCGCTGGCCCGAGAAATTGTTCGCGTTTCACTTCGTATGAAATTACGAAGCGCGAAGCTATAAAGTGTGTCACGTTGGCCACGAGTAATTTTTATCTCTATTATTCAGACCCCGGCCCGGGGTGTCTGCCACACGTTCAAATGGACGATTACAAGGCGTTACATTCTTTAAACCTTTAATTGCAATTATTAATCGCGTGACTTCTCCTACCCCCTCCCCATCTATTGAGGGAGGGGGATGACATGTCTACTCGGAGATAATTAGACGATACGCTAGCTATTACGCTACTTTCCACGAACAATCTTAAATTTACGTTTCCTCGAAATTGCAATTGCAATTGCAATCGATCGAATTATTTTGCATTTATCCGCAACATCGAAATTAAACCGTCTAACGATTTGCTCCGTCCAATTTACGGGTGTACGAATTTCACGATCGCAAGTGGTCTCTGCTAAAATATTAATCATACGAATCGTTATTTATTTCAATTTGTTGCTCATCTCAACTTTCACATTACAGACATAATTGGGAATCAGAAAAATTAATTTAACAATCAAACAACAAATTATTCACGAAATCTCCATCTACTGGGGGAGGAGGAGTGAGAAACACCATCATCGTAGCTGGCCAACGAAACCACGGTGGCAATTTACCTCCTTTGCCGCGGTTATACCTATGTACGTCGTTGAGCGGAGGTTTGGTACATCGTTGCGCGAATCATCATCCCGTAATCGGCGGATAAGGAAACGCGAAGACGAAAACGTGTGCAACGAGAGGCTACGTAAACGGGTAATCTACATCCTCCGTGGAAAAGGTCGAGGATCGAGCATCGTAGAGTAGAGGAGAAAACCATCCGCCCCTGGAGGCGGGTAGGCGGCCGAGAGTCGGGAGCGCGCACGATCTATCCACGGTGCCCGTGCGTGTTCGTGACTTGGGTCGGGCATAGGTATCGGGGGAGGAGGAGGGGGCCCGGGTTGGGCCCGTTCTCTCCCGGCCATAAGGGGATCTCCCACCTCACGATCGCGGTACCAACGCCGGAACAGGCGAGAGCGCACAGGCCTCTTCCACAGCCACGATCACCACGGTATCCAGGAGGGCAACGGTTGAAACGATGTATATGTATACGTATATATGTATACGTGTGTGTGTGTGAGTAAGTAAGAGAGGCGACCGATCCTCGGCGCTTCCTTCGATCCTGGTTTCGGCCCTAAGGAGCAGTCACGGAGCACCAACCCTTGCCGTGGCGGGCGTTAGAATGGCCAGAGGGGACGGGCGAGGTTGTAAAGGAGGGCGAGGATGGCATCAGACTGCCGCGGGTTGGGAGGGGGGAAGGGGAGAAGGCAAGTGGCGAAGAGGTGGGCAAGAGGGTCGACGGTTTGGAAAGAGGAGGGCCAGGGGGGAGGCAAAGACTCTCCGCAGGTCGATACCATCGCTAAGAGCCACCAGGTTCAGGTCTCCCGCTGCTTCTATGCACCGATGAGTGGGAGAGAGAGAGGGAAGAAGAGAAGGACGAGAAAGGGCGAGAAGGACATCGATGAGAGAGAGGGAGGGAGAGGGACGGTGGGCAAGGAGGAAGAGAAAGGTTAAGATAGTTAAAGGGAGGAGGATGGGAATAGAAGGCTTCCCCGTAATTATTCAGCAAGGAGGACCCGCGGGTCAAGTCGGGTTATCTTAGCACTAGGATGCAGGGTTATCTACCCTGGCTTACTCTCGTTCCTCCCCGTCGTTGGACCGAGAACCACGCCGCGCGAGGAAGAGGGACCCTTCCCTCTTTGCCTCGTAAACATTCCCTGTTTCGCGTCTCTAGCACGCTCTCTGTATGAATATATTCTACGTGTGCGTATGTATGTGTATATAGATATATATATGTATGTACTTGGAAACGACTGGTGCTGTTGATACACCAATACGATCGACCGCTGGAGAAGACTCGATTTGGGAATTTCGCGGTGACGAGAGAGAGGTTGATGTGTATTCGGTTCACGGAGGACGACGACGACGACGACGACGACGACGACGACGTTTCTCGGCTATTCGAGGAGGGACCGGTCTTT
>NW_006263478.1:1013137-1015591 GCF_000469605.1 Apis dorsata
GAAAGTTTCGAAAGCGATCGATACAGCTTTCGAATCCGTTTAAACGAATAATCGAAAATTAATTAAAATAAAAGATTCGTCAAACTGGGATAATTAATTTTCAAAAACGAATCTTTCTTTCTTTTCTCCTCAAAAGAAAAAAAAAAAAAAAAAAGAAACACGATCTCCAAGTATATCCCGTTTCATCGATATTCAAACACCGAACGCACATCACAGTTGTGCATCCAGTATTGCATCCCTTGCGCGATAATCCGTACGCAATAAACGCAAATCGGTGGGCCGTCGACGAGAGAGGGCGGTTATACGTTTCCATCTCGCGTACGTTCGAGGCTGACGAAATTTCCGGAAGGATTGATCCGGGCTGTGAACCCTTTGAAAGGGGTATATCGATGGGGAGGTGTACCACGCCGATACCTCCCCGATTCCTCGGGATCCGTTCGTGTCACGGAGCGTGTCTGGCCTCGGACATACTTTTGCGCCACATGTATACGACATGGGCGAGCGTGGATCCTGTACGCGCGCGTACCGGCACGCATACGCGCGTGCGCGTACATGGCGGTCCTTGGCCTACGTGACGGGCATACGGCCGCAAGTGTGCAAACGCAGTTGGACGGCTGGGCTACAACCGCGACAATTGCGGGCTACGCGTCCACGAAACGTGTCCCATTTGCCCGTTCGGCAGTTGCCGAGGATCCGAACGGTATTACGTGGCTTCGCCTCTCGTTCGCGTCGAGGTGCAAGGAAGACGGGAAAAGGGGAGGGGGAGGAGAGGGGGACGCATATGCCGGGATAGAAGGCACGTAGAACCTCTATGCAGAGACTCCAGCTGCGCCATGTGCGTCGTTTGCAGCAAACGTGACGGCGCTCGTCATACGCCGCGGAGAAGACGCGATCCCTTTTTATAAATCCTGCTTAAGGCGGAACGGAGTCGCCGTGCCTCGAGCCAACGCCCTCAACCTTCCTTCGTTCGCGAGTCCACGCTATTCCACAGATCTACGTACGTCGAGCACGTGGCTCTAAAGGTTGGTTGCATGGGTGTTGGGATTTTGAGGGAAAAGATAGGAAATTGATTTATTCCGCTCAGAGAATACGGTCTCAAATTTATCAATTATCAAACTATATAATCGAATAATATCGAATTACGACGTATATTTTTGCGAGTCTTTTCTCGCTCGAGCGTATGTAAACAAACAAGTTTCCAAGTTTACTTCAATTGAATTCGGGCGTATATCTTCGCTTCACCAATTATCGCGCGTTTATACACAACATTGATCCCAAGGTTTCGTTTCTTGTACACAAAAGCGACGTACGTGGGAAACGACGTACGTGTTCGGTTAATGCGCGTCAAAATCAAACGATTCGTATCGTAGCGCGACGTTTCGTTTCGTAAGAGGGAATTGAGAGAGGGAATTCGGTGTCTCCCATTTGAATGTACGGAACGGTCAAGAAGATTTGGTCCCTGAAATACGACTTTGGACCCGGGATCGCGTTTGGAATCTCCTTCGGTACGGATAATGCCCGGTCGTTCTGGGTTTCCAGTGAAAATTAAAGAGGGACGAGAGGCGAGAGAGAGCGAGAGCGAGTGAGAGAGAGAGAGAGAGGAAAGAAAAGCAAGGTGAAAGAGAAACGACGGAGAAAAGGGTGAAGGAGGAGAGAGACGGAGATCACTGGTCTGATTTCACGCTCGGGCTGTTTAGCGATGGACGTAGATACGAGATACCTTCTCGAGCGTGCAGCAACAGCGGGATACCAATCCCCTGGTTGGTCGAGATCGTGACCTTCCATCCGGGGCGAGTTTTCTCAAAAAAGTGGTTTGAGATGGAACCGGCCAAAAAACGTCAAAGACCGCGCATAAACTAAACGCGTCGTTGCTTTAAACGTATCACTACCACCAACTATGGCGCGGGTTTTGGCGAAAAATTTGGCCACGCTGTGAAAATACACGCTTCGTGGTTGATCTTGCAATATCTTCAGCCCTATTTTTTTGCTCACCTTTTACGTACGATAGAATCTCGTGATCGTGAATTTCGTGATCGATTCGTTTGAAAAATTTCACGAAAAAATTAGAATAGTAGATCACCAGGTCATTTATAAAAAAAGTACTATCTCAAACTAGCTGCCACTCTTGTATATATCTCATATATATATGTCAAAAAACTCAATCCCTCTCCCTTCCTTTCCCTTCCTAAAATATTAATAATATTCACACGTTTCGGTACACTTGTTATTAATTCCTTTTGGATATTTGCCTCATACGTGATATCGCAAAATTTCCCCAGCTAAAGATATTCCAAATATCGGAAGATCGGAAAGTATTAAATTTTAGCGTAAATAGAACGACAACGGGCGACGAAAAAACTTTTCGTTAAAAATTGAAAATACCGAAATATCGGGGTATCGATATCCTTTCTTTTTTTCTTATTTTTTCTTTTTCCTTTTTTTTTTTTTTTTTTA
>NW_006263478.1:1015850-1016643 GCF_000469605.1 Apis dorsata
GGGATATATATATATTTCGAAGCGGGATGCTGTAGATAATCCGCACCGTCGGCAGAATCAGGGCAGAGAAATTACCGGCCGGCCGCGATTTCCCACGCAGCTCGCCTTCGCGAGGTAAGAGTGTGTTTTTAGAGTACACGAAGAGGAGGAGATTCCCGATCGAGATTAAACGAGCAATCGTATCGATGCCACCACCAACGTGCAAAGTATTTGTAAGTCTCGTAGCATCAGCGATACGAATTACGGTTCGATGGTGCCATCCACCTTCTTTCCTCCCTTCCTCCCCTCCCCTCCTGTCCTGTCATTTGTATCTTATGGAATATATCGGAAAACGTCGCGTGGGATACTCGAACGTCGAATTCCAACGCGATGAATTTTCGCGTCGAGTTTCGATCGCCTCCGAATTTGTTGCGGTTTTCTTCGGGAAGCGAGATCGAGAGCGATCGATTTGGCGGTTTTCTTGGGGACGAGTCGATGAAATTTTTTCGAATCCGTATCGTTGTAAAATTGGGTAAATTATGACCGATTCTAGAAAATAATAAATTGGCCGTACGTATTTACGTAGAGGTAGTTGTTTCGTATTTCCGTGAAATAAAAAATTTGTCAGCTTCCTGTAACGGTGTATCATTTATAAAATTTTTTTCGAATAAAATGTCAATCTTCAAATAATAGATTCCTGTCGATCAATCAATCGTTACTGTCACAGTTGATTCATTTTCCTATAAACACACAACACTCAAATAGAAGTTAATATTCATTCGATATTTTACTTTTTTTTTTTTTTTTTTGGTTT
>NW_006263478.1:1016857-1019400 GCF_000469605.1 Apis dorsata
CGTACATTTCTTCTTCTTCTTTTTTAAATATAGATTATTTCGACGTTGAACAATTTTTATTTTCTAGAATTTTAATCGTACTTTCAACTAAAGTTCGATTTATAATCTCCCTTCGAAATTGAATTAAGCAATCGGACGATTTCTTTGAAAAAGAAAATGGTTATACGACTCTTTGATCCGATCGATGAGAAAGAGAAAAAGTACGACTCTTTATTTAGCAAAGCGTGTTATCGCAGCAAAAATCGAAGCTCTGTCCATTAAAAAAAAATGACTCATCGTATTATAAATAACCGATCTCGAGAAGATGTTAATTAAAATTCGTTCTTCAATCACAATCACGACCCGATGAGTCGGAATAATTTTTCGAATTATAAGAATAAATCTGATAAAAAAAAAAAAAAAGATATATAAACAAATCACGCACAAGATCTCGTCAATAGAAATTCGCGAACGTAAATCCGCTTTTCGCGTACGCGTACATTTTCAAGCATGAATTAAAGATATAATTACTCTGCTTAAGAGCAGAGTAGACAAACTGAACGTTAATATATTTCAGATTTGGATATTATGACGGTAACTCTTGCGGTAAATTAAATTAATTTCTGCCAGGGCGAGAGATTGTTAGGTGGATAGGTAACGCTGTCACTCGTGAGTTATTATCACGCGAGTTATTATCACACGCGTCTATGCATTCACCGTGAAAGACGTCGTTCCGTAACTACATCTGTGACTGGCATCGCCCGTGGAAACCCGTGGAAACGGCTTGGGCGCAGTTAGGCTGATTGCACGCCGTCGTTACATTCGGTAACGAAAAGGTTAACTGCGCCCCACCAAATGTTTCTTCGAGTAACCAACCAATCCCTGTCTTACTTTCGATCCTTGCAAACTTTCGTCCTTTCTCTCTTTCCCTCTCTCTCTTCTTTCGATAAAAAAAGATTTAATTTCAAAATCGAATCAATTTATCCTTCCCATTTGCTCCCTTTCGTCGTCGCGCACACCTGAGCGCATATTCCTCGACATCATGTCACCCGACACCTTAAGAAGAAGGTACTTACAAAGAAACATTCAAACAATACACCATTCCTCCACGTTGTCCTCGAATAATCAAAGGCTCGCGTTAAATACGAGCAGCCACGTCTTATCCCTTAGGTTATCTTCTACCTACTCTGCTTTCCAAGAAGCCAAGTGCTTTCGCATTCTCGCCTTACCTCTCGCCGCGTCGCGTGTGTCGTTGTCGCCAACGTGTCGTCGACCACGGGATGCATAAGTGGAACAATGACGTCTCGTCGGACTGTTAACTGTTTTCAATGCAAAACGCCGCCCTCGCTATCGCAATACGTACTCGTATGAAAATTCCGTTTAAGAATAGAGGAGGTTTCGCGGTAACGGTTTCGTTCCGTTCATCGATTTCCGTGAACCGAGCCAACCGGATGACACGGAATTTCCGCCCCCGTGTTTCGAAAGAGAAGGAGAGATTGGCCAAGTTCGAATTTCGCCGACGCCACTTAATTACGACCGCCAGTTTTTTATTCATCGCGGAATGCAAACAAACGAAAAAAGAAAAGAAGAATAGATGCATGTGCGCGCGCGCGACGTGTCGCGATGAATGGAACACGAAGGTGGTACGAAGGCCGTTTCGCGGAAGGGTAAGGATTTAATTACTAAGAATAGAGCGAGCCGCGACGCAGAAAAATGTCTTGCGCCCGGGCGTAATTTAATTAAGATAATTGAAGCGGCCACCGAGCAAATAATTACGCGCGAGGGAACTTTTTCTCCCGGGCCTTCCCCCTTCTTTCTTCTGCTTGAAAATTAAGCCTCCAATTGGTTAATTGCTGGATCTCGAGAAGACCAACGTCGGGAAGAAATTTCGATCGAAATTAAAAATTTTATTTTTTATCTCCCTCCCCTATCCTTTTCTAAAACACCAGTTTTACAAGTAAAATCTATTATTATTCGAAACGATATTATTCAAAATTTATTACTCGACTTGGAAGAGAAAGAAAAATTTATCAAATCACACCTCTCGTTCTTACGATCCTCTTCGCGCATCGAACTTTCCCTACCTTCCTCCCTACCCTATTTACAGAGCGAGGAGGTAACGTTTACATCGGCGGAACGTTTAGCAAACAATAAACACAGGCAAGAGAGAGACTTATGGGCTAAAACCGTTCGGTATATCGGTCACAGTGACAACTTTTACCAAGCAAAAGTAGAAGGAGGAGGAGGGGGAGAGGGATATAGGGAGCGCGGTTCAGTTCCGCTCGTTCGATCTCTCGAACTGTCCCGCCGGACACTACAATCGACTATTATTCGCCGTCAGGCCGAATGGTATATCTCCTCGGCGAATCTTCCCCCTTTGGGGGACGAGAGAGGTTGGAACGGTTTCTAAACGTGAACGTGGCTTGTTGTCAGGGGATGTGGAGAGGGGTTGAAGGGGTTAAGAAGCACGTGTACAAGCAGTAGTAGTATTTTAACGCGGCGGATGCGGCTGTTTGTAATCTGTACACACCGTTGGGAGGATTGGAACGACCAGCCCCCCCCCC
>NW_006263478.1:1019764-1020276 GCF_000469605.1 Apis dorsata
TTGTGCATAACCGTATACGGATCGACGATTATCGCGATGCGGTCGCGGCGTCTTCCCCGAGTTAAGAAATAAATCAGGCCAACAGTTTGGCATTAATTGAGCTGCATTGTATAACAGCCGCGCCGGTGAAATACGCCGCGCCATCGATTTACGATAGATAAAACGTACTTTATGGGGATGGTTCCGAGGGAGGCCCGGCTTGTTTATCCGCTCCCGCGATTCCTCGAGGATTGCTTGTGGTGTGGAGAGAGGGATGGCAAGCGAAGGAGAGGAGGGAGGGAGAGGAAGGGAGGGAGAGAGAGAGAGAAGAAGCGTCGATGATGATGGTTACATCATTGAACGTATCGTCTCGTTTTTCTCCGATGATGACGTCGTTTATATCGTTGGAGCGAGCGATGTTGGATATCGAATGCTGGTATTGAGGGAATAATTCGTTTCGTGGGAAGGGATGGGGAGGAGGGGAGAGGGGTGTTTTAAAGCGGCGGAGAAGATTATCGGTCGATAGGAATAGA
>NW_006263478.1:1020376-1024025 GCF_000469605.1 Apis dorsata
GAGAGACGATTTTAGAGATGAACGGGGATGGTATTTTTCTTCTATGTTGTATTGTCTCGTTTTTTTTTTTGAAGTTGAGATTAATTTCCATTAATTCAAATTGCACCCTCCCCCCTTTCTTCTCACGCAGTTGAAGGTATGCGCACTTAATTAACAGCGCTGTGCTTCGTGTTGTAATAATATGAGCGAGTTCGTGAGAAGGGATGGACACCCTTTGACACGTTATACTCCAAGTCACTTCAGTTTCTTGTCGACGTTTGTTTTCTTAGAATTATGGAGGATCTCGTGGCAAGAAGCTCGTGGCTCGTTGCTCGGGCACCGTGGTAGTAGAAATTCAAACAGTGAGAAATTGAAATTCGCCGGGTAATTGCGTAATTGGAAAGTTGTTTGTTTATTAATTTTTGTATTATTTATTTATTTTTTATTTTTTTTTTTAATATTTTATTATTAAACAAAGTTTATCTTTGAAAGTTTCGTCATTTTCTCTCGAGGAAATGTTTCCACTTTTTATCGAATTGGTTGAAAAGACGCGACTTTATCTCGCAGCTATTTAAAACTGGCGCTGATAATTTGCAAACCATCTCGGTACCTCGTAAAGATGCGGCTTACGACGTTAGTCCCACCCAGTAGTTACGCCATTCTTATCCCTGTTTTATCTTTCCCGCAACGAGCATTCTCGACGCTAAAGATCTATCTTTATCCTGGACCTTGTCCCACCAAGTTTTTTCCCCGAAGATATCATAGTGACGAAGTAAAAAAAAAAGAAAAAAAACTTTTTCCCGATATTCTTCCTCTAAATATCTATCTTCCTCAAAAATATCAAAAATTTTACGTACATGATATTTTATTATATTTTTAACAGTTATATTAACAAAGATAAATTTATATTTATTTACTTTAATATTTAATTCTAATTTATTTACTCTTTGCTTGCGGCAAATATTGCATTATAATTGAACTATATAACAGCAAAAATAACAATTCTATCCTTACGTAAGGATAATTTAAAACAAATTTAAAACCTTTTATCTTTAACGAAATTTTACTCTCGAACATTGAAAATAGAATATTTCAGTGAATATAGACAGTTTATTATTACATTTATTGTACGCGTTCATTGCAATACCTGTTGAGGAAGGAAAAATTAGGACGAGAAAGATACCCCTCCCCATTTCGACCCAATTTTAAAAGTGGTGGCACGCACGTCGCAAATGCACGGAACTCGTTCGCAACACTCCGTTGTTCCCACATTGTATTCTGTCGGGTATCGGCTTAAAAGCAGATTCGCACTTTGCCGCGCCGCGGAACGGTTTATTGCGTCCATATATCCTTAGGTAACTGTTCATTCATGAGTATTGAAATATAGCATCCCTCTTCGTCACGCGCGCGCGCATGTGTGTGTATTTCAATTGTGACTCATTTTTCGAACGAATCGCCATCGTCCCTTATGGTGTATACCCTTAAAAAAATATCGAAACGAAGTTATTCCATAATGTCGAGATCAGATTGACTTTCACACACATTTTTTTTTTTTTCGTTTCATTTACATCTTCGTCAAGCATATCTTAAAATTATTTAAATTTTTACTCGCTACATAAAAATACGATTATAATCGCGCGACGATTAAGTCTCTCGTGGCGCAACCACTAATTTACCGATTTAATTCAGAATATATATATATATATCAAAGTTGTCAAAACAGAGAGATATAACTTGTATGTAGTACTTAATCTCTTTCTGGCTTGACAATACTATTTTTTCCTTAAAATTATTCCAGAGTCTCGCTTCGAAGCGAAACAAATCGAATAAAAATGATGAAACAGAGGGAATTAAAAATTACAGGGATTATATATTTACGAAACGAACGCGTCGATGCGTGACACGGTGCTCGCTTCGATCGTTATCCCTTCATTTTTTCCCGCCATAACGCAATTATCCCGGAATAATTTTTCTTTTTCTTCGCCTTCCGTGCGAGCATCAGAGATACGAAGAAACGAAAATCGCTATCAGTCAAAACGTTCATCCCGGCTCGCATGTCGCGTTAATATTATTTCATCGTGGCACGCGATGAAGTTATAAGGGAACCGAACGGATCGTATCGAATTTTGATGCGATCGTAAATTTAAATACAAGTGTTTATTTGGTCTTGGGTACAGATATATTCGGATAAAAGGGGGAAATGAATCCTGCTTTTTTTCGTATACGGCTTTTAATGAATTCTTTAATGTCGTCAGATCAAAAAAAAAGAAAAAAAAAAAAAGAAACGCGAGTTCTCTATTTCGAATCACGAAACCGATTAATTTTACTTATTTTATCCACGCGACACGTTTCACAATCAAATTCGTAATTTGATTTACAACCCTTATCATTTTATGCACAGCCACATACCGGCCATCTTACATTTTTATTATATATTATTACATTTTTTCCCAGTTATCGGCCTCTACGATATCACAGGATAGCTGTGCTCTTTAATCCTTTTTCTCGAAAGGATCATTGTTTGAGAAACAAATTTACACGTATAAATATGTACGTCTCATTTGATTATATAAAAAAAATTGAACGTGATTTTATTAAAAATTGACGAGAAATTATTACGATGATAAAAGAAAAAGAAAAGAAGAAGGAAAAATACTATTAATTTATAATTTTTAGAACGGAAAAGAACACACAGAGACGATACCGATGGAACTTTAGAGGAATAATATTTATGAATCACACAGGAAAATCGATTTGCAAACACGTTATGCAATTTTTTTAGTCCTCTCTTTCTCTCTCTTCAAAATATCCGCGTCGTGATTTCCTAACACGATCCGCAGTTGCTGTTTCTTCGGTTATCTGCAGGGAATTCCCTGGGATAACCGACAACTGATGTTTGTCAAACAAGCTACTCCAATAATAGACCGTGGATAAACGTTCTTTATCGGTGATATACAATGTTCGAATATTCAACGCACTGATCATCCAATATTTGACTCGGCTATTCAAATTGGAATTTAGGATACGTTCGATCGACGTGCGGGTTCGTTGTTGCTTGGCCGTTGTTGAATTCGTTATTCGATACTCGAAACTTTGGATAATCTAACAATCCTTCCGTTCCCAGATTGTTCAAAGCCCCAAGTTTAAGTTAAATTAACGATCGTATAATCGTATAATATCCGCACGTCATACGTCCCTTCGCGCAAAACAACATTTTACAATTTTTAATTCTTCAACTCGCGAAACAACGCTACATTTTACAATTTTTAATTTTTCAACTCGAAAATTATTGTAGAAAAGTCGCGTTGTAGAAAAATTACAAGTCCAAAAGGATCATGAAATATTCGTAAAAATCGCAAAGTTTCCATTAGATTTCGAATCGAATTAAAAAAACAACACTACATTTTACATTTTTTAATTTAATTCAACTCGCAAAACAACGCTACATTTTACAATTTTTAACTCTTCAACTCGAAAAACAACGCTACATTTTACAATTTTTAATTCTTCAACTAGCAAAACAATGCTACATTTTACAATTTTTAATTTTTCAAATTTCGAAAATTATTGTAAAAAAGTCGCGTTGTAGAAAAATTACAAGTGCAAAAGGATCGAGCGCAAAGTTTCCATTAGATTTCGAATCGAATTAAAACTCATCGAAAAAAAAAAA
>NW_006263478.1:1024264-1025755 GCF_000469605.1 Apis dorsata
TCGCAAAACTCCTCTCCCCGCCGCTTATTCGCAACCCTTTCTCTCCTTCCGCCCCGGGTTCCCTTCGATCTTCGTACCCGTCCCCTCGTGCCTCATGGTGGACAACTGTTGCTGGTACCGCATCCATTATTACAGCATTACGATTTGCCGCAGCACCACGTGCACCGCGCTTATGCATATATGCAGACCTCTCGTGCGCTCTTCCGCGCGTGTACACCGTGTTCCGAATGTATGTACACATGTTAAAAACTTAAATACACACAACGAAGAAAGAATTTCCTTGTGGTTACGCGTGTATCGAGTAGCGGCAAGTAAAAGAGCGAGAGAGAGTTGTATCGTCTCTTCGTAAACTTCTTTATCGATGATAAGGAGCGGTGAGAATAAATCAGAGAGAAATTCTTTGAAATAATACGACGCTATTATTTCCTGCTTGTTGTGAATTTTTTCTTTTTCCTTTTCTTTTTTTTGGAGGGGATGTTTAGTTAGAGGTTTCGAAGTGATGGATATTTTCTATTATCTATAACAGAAATGATAGAAATTTTGAGCGTAACGTGTGTATTTTTATATATACGCAACTCGTAGCTGCTCGTAGATGGTTAATTTATAGTTATATATATATATATACATGTAGTTGTTTCGAGACACACCTGCCGTCTGCGATTTCATTTATTTAGAATACACGTGAATACCGGTAAAGAGCGTTTCGCTAAATAAACGAGTAAATAAATAAATTTTACATGCTCTCCTACTGGATTATCTCGGGTATTTCCTCGCTACAAACGCCGTGGAGGAATTATAAAAACCTCTTGAAGATGCATCGCGGTATTTAAAAAAAAAAAAGGAACGCGAATAAATGAAACAATTTCGTTGTTGTTGAAATAATAATAAAATATTTCGTCTAAAGCTCGAATCGAATCTCGAAACGAGCGAGTAAATAAAACATTCTATTAATATCGTTCGATATTAGTATATTATACAATCTTTATCAAACAAATTCAAATTCGACATCTCTGTAATTTTTTTCCTTCTCAACGTACAATATCAATAAATTTCACCAAGATAGAAATTTTCACCATATCCCCCCGCTTTTACGATCCTTAATTTACCTTACCTTAAAATCGGACAGATCCTCGCACCAACACCTGCCCTGTAATTTGCAACAAACTTTTCCTATAATAACCGTTCAATCCTCGACCACCTAACAGAAATCTTCGATTCATTCGTTCGATAACTCGGCGCACCGTTGACGCACCTTTACGCCTTACGCGTTTCGGCATCGTCTCGCATCCTTTGGCTATCGCGATGCACATGCCACGATACGCACGGCTTCATCGCTCCCCTTATCGTCTTATCGTCATCTTCCATCGTGTCTCTCTCTCTCTCTCTCTCTTTTTTTCTCTCCATAAGAGCGCGCGCCAACACTTTTGTCAGCCGGCGCAATGACAAACGCGGCCGCATCGTCAGGTGGCCTTACATTTTATATATATATAT
>NW_006263478.1:1025975-1027295 GCF_000469605.1 Apis dorsata
ATTACGCGCCCCGTACCACGCTCCCTCGAACGGGCTTAATGTCTGTAAAACACGTACAAGGCGGTATCACGAACCGGGCATCATATTCGATATTTCATAGCCCGATGGGAATTCGAACGATGCCCGACACGAGATTATCCGCTCCCGAATTTTTCCCCCAATTATAAGTTTCCCTGAGCGCGCCTTGTTCCATCGCCACGGTGCTCTCTTCCCTTTCCCCGTCTAAAATTCGACGAGACATATCGAGAAGTTTTTCTCAAGGTTCTTTTTGTTCCGCAGGCGAAATAATCCGTCGAATCGGTTATAATTAAAGCGCGAGGACGAAGAAGAAAGGTGTAATGGGTAAATTCGTGAGAAAGAAAAGAAACGTTCAATGACTCGCGTGCCTCCATCTCCATTTTCAACGCACACGCCAAAAGTAATTTCCATTCCAGGGAAGCCGCGAAAGGCGTGAAAAGGAAGCGATCTCTCGCGATCGATATTGCGGCCGGCTCTGTGTGAATCGAGGAGGGAACCGGTTCCGTCCCAGAACAAGAACATTAACACAGGTGACACGGGGAATCCGAAGAGGAATCCTAATTATTCGATCGGTTACGTTCCTCTCCCCCTTTGAATCGTTGTGCGTGAAAGAGACGTGGCTCGCGTGAGTATCCCCAATATAATCGACGCAACGATGTCCTCCTCTTCGATAAGTCGATCGTTTGTCTCGAGAGAGAGAGAGAGAGAGAGAAAAGAAACGACAGCAAAGGAACGAAAGAAGAAGACTCTGTTTTCCTCGAGCTCGCACGAGGAAACTCGTTTTATCGTTTTATTAGTTTAATGCGCAAATGCAGCATGGAATCCACTGTGTGTGTGTTTATTCTTGGAGACGTATTTCCCCAGCTTTTATATTTTCCATGGCCGACCGTGACATTAACGTCTGCGGTCGGATTGAATATCATTAAATCGAATCGAGGCCACGACACGCGCTGCCTCTCTCGATTCGAATCGGTATAAAAGGCGAATCCCGGAGGCGTGCCGGGGATAGTCGTCGGTGAAATTTCGCGGAACATGAGAGGCTCGCTGGGAGGAACGATAATATTGGCTACGTGTTTCGCAGCCTGCGTGGCAGTCTGCCGTCCCGGATTGAACGGAAGGAATGATTGGTACCAATGCGAGAGGTTGAACGAAATAAGCGTAAGAGAGAGAACCTGCTCGATTTTTCTATTCTTCTTCTTCTTCTTGCGTTCTTGCCCGATAATTTGGAAAAATTGAAAAAAAAAAAAANNNAGAAAGAATTTAGTTTCGATAATTCTTGTTTTATTTCAAATTTCGTAAGGA
>NW_006263478.1:1027321-1029242 GCF_000469605.1 Apis dorsata
ATTTTTTATTTCGATGCGGTAAAGTCGGTTTGATCGCGATCGAGTTAATTTTTCTCGAATTTCGTTTCTTCCAGTCCGACGAGGATCGTTGAATCGAAATTTTCGTTTCAATCCATTCGAAATTATATAATACGCGTACGACACGTGTTCTACATCTGTTAATATTACAGCTCTATTAAGCGCAATAATATTTGCCGCGAATAATTTACTCCCTTTAATCATCGCGATACGATTTAAATAATTGGAGCTATATATTCGCGAACATTGAATTTTCCGGAATATCGAGCAAAATTTCATTTTTTTTAAGCAAACTTTTTCTAAAAAGAAGAAAATATGTCAAACAGGAATCGGTATTGCCATTTGGCGCGGTCGGATTGAATATCGTGGAATCGAATCTGAGCACGATTCGGGCCGGCTCGTTCGCCAAACTTTCCGAATCGTTGGAACAGTTGAACATAACCGGATGCGGCGTGGAAACGATCGAGCCGGGGGCTTTCAGCGGTCTCGGCAAATTAAAAGTATTGGGTTTGGTTGATAACAAGATCCGAAGCATCGACGCATCTTGGATCAGGGACGTGGCGAGGAGTCTGAAGGCGTTGATCGTGTGGCGTAATCGGATCACCGACATAGATCCCCAAATTTACGATCTGTTGACCGAGTTGGAAGTTTGGGACATCGCCCACAACGAGCTCTCCAATTGTCTACAACCGGAAACGTTGAAGAAGCTGAAGAAACTTGGAACGATCTTGATCGCGGGCAACCCGTGGGCGTACAGATGTCGCTTTTCCATGACTTGGTATCTGGGAAGGAATCACATACGTTTCATCAGGGATTGGGGCATAACCGATCTTCTGATCGAGGAGTGTCTGGCTCACGAGCCAGGTGCGCAGCAAGATGACGCGATTCTGAACAAATGCGTGGACAGGAAGATCGCTTCCTCGGACTCGTTGCCTCAAAGCGTGGCCGGGTTGAACGAGCAAGTTCGAGAATTGACCCGGAAACTTCACAGTTTAGAGGCTGACGTGGCCAGGTTGAAGAAGTCTGGGATCTAATTCCATTCGTTCAATTGTTTTTTTGATATCGAAACATAACGAATATCGAGATGTATTAAATATTCGATCGAGAAAATTTCTCCGTTCGAAATCTAGATAATAAAGATCTTATTCAGAAAGGGAGACGTAATACCTCGTACACCATATCGATCAGCGTATCAATCAGCGAGAAAGGAAGAGGAGTCATCGCGCATCCTGTATCGATAACAATCAACACGTATCCCCATATATCGATCGTAATGGAGCGCTCTTTCCATATTAATAAACATAGGCTGCTGAAAATTACGCTTCCCATTAATAACATCGAGCCATCGCCACCACTAATACACGTACTTCCTTCCTCTTCCACCGATCATCGAATATACTTAAAGAAAAAAAATAAAAATCACAGAGAAACGAGGACCGAGATTCCCAGAAGCTGGGAGAGCAAACGAAGCGGCTCGAACGTAATATCGGAACCGTTAATATCTAAACACCTAAATCACAATGGCACGTCATATAGATGCGAGCCGCGTTAAATCACGATGCGTCTAGCAGCTGATCCACGGATCTCTCGCCCGATTCTCTCCGCCTGTGGGACAAGAACATTCCGGCTCCCCCGGTTTAGTAGCCGCCATTTATCACTTGGCGGCGGCGATGGCGGCGGTGGCGGCGCATTTGAAAAAATGCGTATCGTACACACGCGGACGGATCACGCTCGCGCACGCTTCGTGAGATCTTTGACGCGGTTTCCGCGGTCATTAATAATGGCGGCCTGGGCCGCGTAAAAATACGGTACCCTTGGGGGTGGGAGGAGGGGCGGCAGGATATATCGGCCCAGCTGCGAAACCGGCAGCGGCCCCCGTTCATGTGTATATATATATGTGTGT
>NW_006263478.1:1030121-1033057 GCF_000469605.1 Apis dorsata
TGCGCGCAACCGTTGAGAACGGCGCTTAAAACCGTTTACCCGCGGCGCCGATGAGCAATCGCTTCTGTAACGAGACCCCTCTCTCTCTCTCTCTCTCTTCGCAAGGATTTCTCGCTTTCTTTCGGATCTCAAGTTCTTTGTTAATCGAACCGCGCTCTTCGATCGATCGATCGATCGGTTTATTGCGCTTGCGCGGAATTGGAGCGTACGGAAAGACGGCAGAGGAAGAGGAAGGAGGTTTTGGAGAAGCTTTATTATGCGAATTATTCGATCGAGGAAACAAAGATTCGCGATTGGCTCGTTCTTCTTTCCATTCGTATTTAATCGGACGTTGGTAGGCGAAGTGGAAGTGCGCACGGTAGGCGCACGGTAGGCAAAGACCTTAGGAAAGGATATTGTTCCACCTCCTGGCTCACGGAGAGAAACTGCTAGCGGACGCGTGATTTATAGAGAGAATCTCGTGCGCCTCGTGCTTGCACCGGCATCGTCCAGATCCTCCTCTCTTCTTGCGTTGTCTTCGTCGTCTTTCGACTCTCTGCCTCTCCGTGGCGCTGCAACATTCTCTCTCGTATGCAGAGTGCTCCAGTTCCCACGCAACGCGGGGCTATGCACTCTCTAAGCGTGTTCCTCGTGCGCGCGCGCGCGTGTGTGTGTGTGTGTGGAGCTGGTTTTATGCGCTCCTGTTACGCACCCATCCTTTGCCGCAACCGTATTCGCGCTGGCATTAGCGTCTTCGAACGCCTTTTGCGGACCAGGAAACGCGGCTCGTTATTGTGTCGCTTCGAGAGACGCGCTCCTTAACTCTTTTCGGACGAGACGTTGTATCCCAAACGTGACGCGGATAGCGTCTTTTTTCGCTCACTTTTTTCCTTTTCGATTTGGGAATCGCTGTTAATTACGCGCGATGAATATCTCGATTCTTTGCTTCGAGTTTTTTTTTCCATATGTATATATATATATATGTACGGTTGCTCGGTCGGTAAGTAATGGATAATTAAACGAAGGGAAATCTGGAGCGTAATTATTAAAAAGTCAATTATATCTTAATTAGTGTTAAATTAACACCTCGTACGAATAATCTTCTCCTTTATATCTCTCGATCAATTATTCTAATTAACTTTAAAACGAGAGATAGATTTTTCGAAATTGGAGAGGTATCTCATAACGCGGGATGGAACGGTTATGGATAATAGCTAGGTCGAGGAATCATCTTCTCTCTCGATTCTCTCTACTTCTTTCTTTCTTTTTTCCCTCTCTCCTCCCCCCATCTTTTTTGTTTTTCGGCGATCTCGTTGTTTTCGTCGCGGCAACGTTTCGATCGTTATTTATCTTATACACATTGTGGCACGCTTTGTGGTAAATCATGTTTAATAAGCCATAAGTTACGCTTTTGCCCCGCTGTATTTATGATATGTTGATCCTTATCCGAATGATGTACATTAACGATCGAAGCGAGAAATCTGTATACACTCCGGATCCGGTGTATATACACCGGTATCTATCCCAGAGAGCGTCTAGACGAGTAACGCGCTGTAGGCAGTTAACCGCTTATCCGACAGAAACGTATCGAATGCAAATATCTTATGCGGTTCGACCTCGAGTGCATTTAAACGAGTGATTTAAACTCGTCCGATTCTTTTCATCTCGCCGTTTTATTATTTTAATCCGAGCAAACTCGAGGATCTATTTTAGATATAGAGAGGGGGAGGGGAGGGGATAATGAAAGATCACGAGAACGAGGGCGAAGTAACGAAAGTTTGAAAGAGGCAGGGGGCATAAACTTAAGCGTGCTTAATTAAATCTAGATTTTGCTAATTGTCGAGGCTTGGCAAAATTACTTCTTCTACTATAAGAGATTTCGTTTTAGGGAGATAGGTAGGATCAGAATGTGATGAAGAGAATTAAGAATTTTCCCCCGTTACGAAGGGACGAAGAAATTATTTATTGCTATTCGAATAATATTAAATAATATAAAATTATTTAATATTTTCACAACGAAAGAAAGATATATCTCAAATATTTTCTGCCCGTCAGTTCTATGTATCCAGTTTAAATGTATACGCTTTATTGCAAAAAAATGAAGTGGGAAAATATTTGATACGAGACTCGTCTGATTTGGTGGAGGAAACTCGATAAAATATTTTTCAACTTTCTTCCAAAATTGTTATGTAGATATTTCAATTTTTTGTACCTTCTTCTTCTTCTTCTTCTTCTTCTTTTTTTCCTTCATTCGGTTTAAACGAAACTACATATTTTATTATTTATTATCGTCAATTTATTACGCGTTTCGAGAGCCACTCGCACGCGAAGCGCGCACTTGAATAGTTATTTTATCGGATGTTTTTATATCGAATATCGATGCCAAATGTCAAGTTCACGTAATATCTACTTATAACGTGGAAACAATCGTATAATGATATTCCGTGTATCGACACGATGTCACGTTCTTTCAAACGTGATAACCAAGAGAAAGAGAAAGAGAGAGAGAAATTCGCAAAGAAGATGCACAAAACTTGAAACGATCACGATAAATGGAATACACAATCCAATACGGAACTTGGAAACGCTTGGTTCCTGCCAGTCGAAGTTCCATCGATGTCTTGCGAAAATTCGAGATTCTAAAAGAGGCAGGTATCGCGAGTATCGGCACGAGAATCGTGGCGCGTCCTTTTCCTCGGGCGGCCATTCGGATCCCTTTATTCCCGGCCATTCAGCCCTTTCAGTCGTCGGCTCACAATGCACGACGGACGAAAATGTCGAATCAACCTACCCCTTTTCGAGACAAAGAGAGAGAAAAAAATCAAGAGAGAACAGAGAAAAATGGGCAGCCGTCATCGATACACCCGTCCGCTTACCTGGCCCGCCCGCGAGTGTATCTACCGTGTACATCCCCCTTTTGTTCGATGTAGTATTAAAAAAAAAAAAAAAAAAAAAAA
>NW_006263478.1:1033278-1035509 GCF_000469605.1 Apis dorsata
GAAAAAAGAGAGAGAGAGAGAGAGAAAAGTATGCCTAAGATGAAAAGGCACGCGAAGTGAGCCTCGCGGCCGGCTGGAGGCCCGCCAAATAATATACCGGCACCCTGTCCACCCCCGCTTTTCGCCATCCGGTCTTTCCTGACAAGGCAACAGTCGCGTTACTATCAGCTATCCTCCCGCCCCTGCTCCTGGGTACTTTTATATTTATTACGAAGGCACGGGCGGAGATTACGGATAGGGACGGGTTGGGCGCGAGGGGGGAAACGTAGAGAGGGACGTGTATGTAGAGAGGAGAACATTTCGGGATGATCCAACCCATATTTCGCCTTTTGTCATCGGGGTATAGGACACACAGGCTGTCGCTCCCTCATATGGCGGAATACCGGAAATAGTTGAAAGCTGCAGGCTCGAATCTCATGGATACATTCAGCCGTCGATGTCTCGCGGCTTTTCTTCTCTTCCCCCGCCTTCTCCCTTTTCCCGCCACTTGCCTCGGCTGGCGGCCGCATCCCTCGTTATTTTCACTCCGGGCTATGCGCTCCGTCCTCCTCCTTCTTAATTGACCGCGATGCTCGCGGGGATTGTTCGGCTCGATTCCTCGAGCCGAAATCGAGGCAAGGTAAGGAGGACGGACGGTGGATGAATAAATCTTTGCGCGATTATTGGAACACGTGCACGTACGTTGAAGGATTGAACTGTGGGAAAATTGTAGGGGAAACGGGTGAAAAAGACTCGACTCGATTTTCATCGAGGTATTAATAGGAGATTGCTTTCCTATTCGATTGCAAAGAAAAAAAAACCTCTTCTGAATCGTTGGGCAAAGATTATTTTTCGAGAATAGTTTCGAGAATAGTTTCGAGAATAGTTCAAAGTTCTCGGTCGCAACTCGCAGCGCAGATTTGCATTTCGAAGGGATCGTCGATCTTGCTCTTTTCTCTCTCCTCTTTTTTTCTTCATTTCCGCGTAACCGAGCGTAAAAAAAGAAGAAGAAGAAGAAGAAGAAGAAGAGGAGGAGGAGGAAGAAAAAAAAGGAAAGTAGATCGGAGCGTGCACGAAGCTGGCTCTTTTGCGTGTAGCCGAGTTAAACCGACGGGGTAGTGATTGATGATCTTTCGGCGTAACGATCGCCTCTGCTATATCCGTGAACGTGGCGCTGAGTTAGGGTCTGCCAGGCCGACAAAAGGAGCGAAAGAAAACGCGGAAGGCGAGAAAGGGAGAGACCGGCGCGACGTGGAAACGGACGAAGCTGCTCGTTATCCCCGATTTTACAGGAATTAAAGAGCTGATTACGCGGATCCACCGCGCCCACGATTAAGATGGGCGCGGATTAAAATTGTGCCACGCTACCGGATCCTCCCCCTCCTTGGATAAGATTTATTATGGCGGATCCGGTCGAATTGCAGCATCGAGTGGGTAAACACGGTGCCGAGGTTATACATATTCGAAAATTATCAATTGAGGAAGAACAGGGGAGATCGTAACATTCTTTTCAATCCGAAGAACGCAAACGTTATTATCACGCGAATAATAAAAGTAATTTTAATCGTACTTCGAGATAAATATGCAGCTTTGGAATCATCGTACTGCGATAATAATTACAATTAATTATACGAAAAATTTTATACATTCTAATTATTATACATTGAAACCGGACTCGTAACTCCTCTTCCTTTTAAAAAAAAAAAAATTAAAATCGCGTTAATACGAATTCTCCGACAAACCAAGTACCCCATTTCACGCATTCCCTCGAAACGCCTGTTTCAATTATTTATCACATTTGCAACGATATTTATTCATTCCCATCGCTATATATATCGCTATATACGTCATATAATAACGAACAAAAATTCTTCCTTTCGAATAGAACGATCGAATCGGCGGAGTTTCGCTTCTCGCCCAGCGTGTCTAAAACTCCAGTCAGTTTATCATTTGATGGTCGAGATGCGGAGAGGAGATGGCGCCGATTAAAGCGCGGCTATAAAGGGGGGCAGGTAAGTAAGCGCGTCGGGGTAGGTGCAATAAATTTTCGAGCCATTTTCAAGGAACTATTCAAGCAGGTGGATCACGACGGTCCGCGCTATTAACTGGCCAGTAGTAATGAGAAACGTCTGGAGACAGTCTGGAGACAGTAGGTGAGAGAACGCGTTTGGGAAGGAACCGCAGGTCGGCAATAACTGAAGGCCATTAATCGGCCGCCATATTGCCCACCTCTAGTCTAGTCATCCCTTGGC
>NW_006263478.1:1035566-1035883 GCF_000469605.1 Apis dorsata
GGGTCCTCCGCCGCCTTACCAGCGCCACCCTCCACCCTCCTCCCCCGCCACCTTCTTTAACGTTCCCTCTTTCCGCATCGAGTAGCACGAGAGAGCTAGCGAGCCTCGGCCGACGCTCATCAAGTCGCCAACTTGGAAATTGCTTTCCTCATTTATAACCGGGCCAGTGTCTGACCGTCGTCGTTCGTGCTCCCCCGTTTTCTGCGATCTCACCCTCGCCACTCATCCTCCGATTTCCTTCTTCGATCCTCTCCGTACACCGCTCCTCTCCCCTCCCTCTCTCCTCTCCTCTCCTCTCCTCTCCTCTCCTCTCCTCT
>NW_006263478.1:1035927-1040148 GCF_000469605.1 Apis dorsata
TCCCTCTCCTCTCGTTTCCTCCGGGGGCTATCGACCCCGTGGTCGATCCTATATAGGCCTCGCCTCCGACGAACCCCCTTCTTCCTCACGAGCGCTGTCGTGAGTCGACCGATTTTTCGTGACGTATCTCTTCCTTAAATCCTTCTCTCCCTCCCCCTTCCTCCCTACTGGGGGGAGGGGGGAAGGTGGGATAGGCAAACGGTGAAATATTGCCGTGCTTTGATGCGGTTGAATTACGGCTACGGGGTTAATATACTTTCCAATCATGCGGAAGTGTCACTTTGTTATTTGTTCCTTTTCTTCTTCCGAGTAGCAAGTACTTTTCCGTGTTTTATTATTCTATCGATTGGAATGTAGGAACGTTTTCTTCCTCTATTCTTTTCGATCGAAGATGGATGATTTATTTTAACGTCGAACGATATCTGATATCGTCGTTATATGATAATTATATGAGATAGAAAAAATTAATAATTTTTACGTGTTCGAAGCACGTAATTTCTTTATTTTTAATCATTTTCCATCAGCTTGAAATCGTATCTTTTACGATACATCTTAGACCACGACTCTCAGAATCGCGATCCTAGGATTAACGAATTGCGTGCGTGTAAGCAATTTATAAGTAATTTGGAGAAATGGGTTAAGATCTTGCAAAAGATCTCGAATTGTGTTTTCGTCGAAGTAAGTAGAAAAAAAAAAAATTAGCTCGCTTCGAGCGTGTTTCGTGTGCATCCACCACGATTATCTGAAACCTCGTGTCTACGTAATGGACTTAGATTAACTCGGTAAACAGGATTAAGATTTCAAGTGGGCCGATATGATCTTTCCTTAAGAGCTCAATTACATCGACCTCTCCTCCTCCTCGAGGTTACACACAAGCGAGAGAAAGCTCACACGTGACACGAAGATCCTAATTGCACTCGATATCGTAAAATAAAAACCGTTGCGAATCTTCTTTAGAAAAACATCGGTCGCATCCTGCCTGAGAAATAAAACGACCATTTTCGAAGAATTAGCAACTATCGAAAGGATTTTTCTTTCGATGTTTATTTATTTATCCATTAGTTCACCGCCACGACGAAAATCCCGCGATAATGAAAAAAGAGAAGAACGATTGCAAATTATTCTAAATTATTATATCATTCTCGTAGTAAAAGGAAATTTCGAAACGTAAATTTTACCGGTTTGACGCTTGGTGAAAAATTGTGGAAAACTCGATCGAGATAAAACGTCGTCGAATGCAACGTCGACATAACGAAACGGAAAAGGTAGGGCAACTTCGACATGGTCAAATTCTGAAGCGTTTCCGGGGAGAGGGATCGCGGGGCAGAGATTAGTTGGATTCGCAGAGAGAAGCTAATTATCCTAGGAGCGGTGCACGAGCTCGCGGGACTTAATTTAGATTTACATGGATTAACTCTCGACTTTTGACCCCCTCCCCTCACGACACGAATTCCTTTTGCGAAGCCTGCTCGCTCGTTACTCGCTTTTTCAAGAATACGATAATTCCGCGGGATTAATAAACGGGAACCGCCGGGTATGACATCGGCGGTGGCGTCCATTTTGCCCGACGGAGATAACGGACGATTTTCCACGAGGTAGCGAGAAAGTGTGCATTAACTCGCTCTCATCCGCCGCGGCCGCTTCCTATCCAAAATCTTTTTGCGCGCGTTCCTTCCACCGCAAAAAGATCGCTGGATATATTATAACCTATTCGAAGCCTATTTGAAGAACTTCTTGGCGTGTCTTTTTTTAATTAGAGATCTCTCTACGTGTGCACGAACGAATCCAAGGGATGTATAAGTATTAGAAGTATCAGAAGTAAATACAGAATCCATTTTGCACTCAAGCTTGCTGAAACTCTCGCAAGATGGAGCGCCGGTAGTTCGAATTCAAGAAAAAAGCTGCTTCAAGATGGATCGATACTCGCGAATCGTCTAGAAAAATTATCAGCTACGATCCCATGTATCGATCCCTGGATCAAAATTGTTCCAGAAATTTTTCCTCGACTCGAGTAATGAAATTCTCGCTGATCTATCGCCGAGTAGCAAGGATTCGTTAACCGATCAGGATCGGGAAAATGGGGTCACAGTGAGAAAAACGGATGGAAAGGAAACGAGCGAAGTTATTCTGCAGCGGAGTTTGCATCGTGTTACGTCCACGAGTCGTGCGAGTGGAGCGGAGCGATCGAGGCGCACACGCGCGCGCGCGCATACAGAGGAGGCGAGAAAAGGAAGAGAAGAGAAGAGAAGAGAAGAGAAGAGAAGAGAAGAGAAGAGACGGTGGAAGATGGAGGAGCGGGCAATTATGCGCGCACCGAGTATTCGCAATTACGCGGATGTTGCACCGCACAGAAATCGGTGATTTGAGCTTGCTCGCTCGATTAAGCGTACCAGCGTGGAAGGAGAGGCGAACATGCGAGCCAGGCCGGGGAAGATAGATGGGGGAAAGCCTCGTTTTAATTGCGGACCGAACAGATTGAAGTAAAAGAAGATACCGGAAGCGGGTACATTACCCGCACTGTCGTGTAACGCGCTTCTACACGGTGAAGTTGAAACGCTGTAGTTTCAAACTGAGGTTTTTCACCTCTCCCTTTGGAATCGCGCGAGCGGATCGGAATTGCCAAGCTTTTGTTCCTGCTTTCCAACGAAATGGAATTCGTTTTTGGAATTCGGTTTGGAAAGGGGGAGAATTTCAGGTTGATTAACAAAAATTGCTGGTTTTAATCCGTGTGACTTTATCTTAGCTACGAAGGGAAAAATATATTTAAAGGAATATTAAATATAGGGAGAGAGAGAGAGAGAGAGAGAGAGAGAGAGAGAGAGAGAGAGAAAATTGAATTTCTTGGGATTATCGTATTCGGGAGTTATGGTTGTAGATTATTCTTTTCCGGGGAAAAAGAAAGATTGGAAGGATGGATGGATGGGAAGGATAAAAGAAGGCGACGAAGTAATAGAATTGCGCTTTGGCGATGATTAAAGGAAACAGGGGGGAAGAAAAGCGAGAAAATCAAGGAGCTCGCTATTTAACCTCTTTGGGAATAGTCGATTCGAGGCTTGATGGGTTGATTAAGCGTACGATGAAAAGGATGGATGAAATACCGAGGCGCGGTGGATGGATTTACTGTACTTATTAGTATAATTATGAGGAAACGGAGGAATTGGAGGAAAAAGAAAAAGAAAGGAACCGATTATCCTGAAATTTGTTTAATCTTCCCCAACTGAAACTCGCTGTTGCGCGATTACCGTGGAAAATGAAAAAATAAGAACGAAGAAACGAAGGGGGGGAATAGGAGAAACGTATAGGAATAAAGGAGCAAGAAAAGTGAAAGAACTAAAAAAGCGAATTTTTATTAACGATTCCAGCAACAATTTGATCAAAAAGTATATACACAAAGAACGATAGAAGAGATGATCCATCTGGTTGCCGAGGAGGACTGTGTTCGACGATTCCCTCCAAGAATGCGGCGAAGAAGCCACGTTGAAGAAGTAGAAGAGCAACGGGACCGCAAACTGCCGAAGAACGCGATATCTAACGGGGCAAGAAAAACGCCGCCAACTTAGACAGAAAGAGAGAGAGAGAGAGAGAGTAGAAAGATCCGAGGATATCGACCGTGTATATAGTAATCTCTCTCTCTCTTTCTCTCTTCTCGATCGACGATTCGATCGTCGAATGGACGTAACCGTGAAAAAAGAAAAAAGAAAAAAAAAAAAAGAAAAAGGCAACGAGCAAGCTCTGGTTGGAAGAAGGAAAGGATACAAGATGCGTGAGATGGAGAGGAGGCGATCAACGTCGCCTTGACGGACGAAAGTAGTATGGAAGAAGGCGGAGGAAGCGTGATCGAAGAGGCGGATGAGGCAAGGACCGAGAGAGAGGTAAAGAGAGATTGCGTTAGCCGGTATCCGCGAAGGATATACGTAGAGATATTGCAACGGGCGCCTGGAAGGCATAGATTGCCGCTCGCCAAGAGGGAAGGAGGAAGGAAATAGAGAGAGAGAGAGAGAGAGAGGAAAAAGGAGAACGACGGAGAGGTGGTGGATGGAAAGACGGAGATTCCTGCTCGATAGTACACGCCACGCCGAGGATCTCTCTTCTCTCCGCTACTCTGGTACTACGGTTCCCCCGGAATGAACCAGATTATTGGCTGAACCCTGACCGTAGAATTACGTATTCGGTAAAAAATCCCCCCCTTCCCCTCCTCCTCCTTCTTCTCCGCCCCCTTCC
>NW_006263478.1:1040402-1044335 GCF_000469605.1 Apis dorsata
CGTTCGTGAGGAAGAGCCGAGGAGCTTTTTTACGGACGATGCGTGCGGCGTGCACGCCGACCTCTTCTCTCCACTTCTCTCCTTCTTCCATTCCCAGTCTCTCTCTCTCTTTCTCTCTCTTTTTCTCTCTCGTGCCTCCTCCACTCTTCTTCCTCCGTTCTCCGTTCCGTGTGCACGTATACGGGTGTACGGCTCCACGAAGATCGAGGATGTTGAGGATATACATACTTAGTAGTGGTGGTGGTGGTGGTGGTAGGCTACGTTCACTCGATCGCGCACGTGGATGTGGCCGAGCGCTGTGAGCTAAGGTGAAACCCGTACTCGGGGTTGCCGAGGTAGGGAGGATCCGGGTCACAGATCAGCGGTCCCGCGTGAGCCGAAGAACCCGCGGCGAGGAGGCCCTGGGTCCCATCGAGAGCGCGTATCGCGAGCAAAAGCGGGGTACCTGCTTGCCTCCCCGCTCGCCTCTCCCTCTCCCTTCGTAATTCTCCTCTCGATTCTTTCTTTCTTTCTTCCTCCTCTCTCTGCTTCTCTCTCTTTCTCTCTCTTTCTCTTCGTTCGATCCGTTAGAATACGCGTCCAACTATTTTTTCTATCTATTCAAGACAACAATTTCTTTCGCGATCTTGATCCATAGTTGGAGAATTTTCTCTCTCCAAACTTGAAGATCGAGCAAATCTTTCCCGTAATTTGAATTATTTCGTCAATCAAGAATCGGAGAATTCTTCGTTATTTCAATTTCGCGGAAAATTCAGGGGAAAAACTTTTGTTTTTTATCCCCTCGTTTTACCTCCTCTCCCAATTCGTTTCTCCATCTACCACCCAACAACTGACTACTTGATTCCCGGTACTCGGTACCGAGCACACCATCACGTTCACAATGAACGCCACCCCGAGGCCACCGCGTTAGTTCCTCCTCGTTCCTGTCCCGCTCCTTCCCCCTCCCTCCGCTCCTCGCCGCCGCCGAGCCATCCCTTTCTCTCCCTTTCTCTCTCTCTCTCTCCCGCTCGATTTCTCGGGACGAGCACCGGACCGAGACACGTCCAGGTCTCGAACTCACGCACTCGGATCGTTCTCTCGATCGTGTCGCCGTCCTTCTTCCTCCTCTTCCACCGTGGCGTGTAGGCCGCTATCGCAGGCCTCGTTACGTGAATCCTCCCCTTTGAACTCCACGAGCCACGATTCTTTGTCGTGGTGGGTGTCGTGTAACGCTGATCCGTCAATTCCTTCGGGCTAATACCACCTCTTCGACTCACGTGGCAGCTTAATGGCGTTAATTTTAACCGGTGACTAAATTGCCGCGGCTTATACCGTCGGCTGTGATGCACGCTCTCTCTCATGCGCGTGCAATATTACGTTCACGTTTTTTCCAAATTGGATTTTTGGAGCGATCAGTTTGGGATAAAGAAAATATCGGAAGAAAATTTTATTATCGAATAAGTAATTTCTAAACGTGTAATAATCGTTTCTTGAAACAATAATCTATTTCTTATTTCAATAATCGAATAAAAAGTATTGTAGTTTATTTTCGCTGATTCTTGTCAAATTAGTATTGATTAACGGCGTTGCAACTATTTATCGAATTACTTCTTTATTACGATATCGAATCAGGCTGTATTTCAAGCTTCGAGATACGTAATGGCAACGTTATATACGCATGTACGTAACACCGTTCATAATATCAGTAATTTACACCACTTCGAATTATTACTTCGTTCTTACTTCGTTTACGATGCGGTCGTAAGATTCCGTTATCAGCCTTCTCTCTTATCGTACTTCTCGCATCATTTAACGCGATACTCGATGCCTAATTTCGAGACGAATTTTTTTTCTTTTTTTCTCTCGAATTACCTCGATGAAAAATGAAACTCGACTTTTGTACGGCAACAAGAAATCTGACGTGTTTATTTAGAGAAGAGAATCGTTACCAAGCATTTTATTCACTCGTATCGCACAAATATTTTTCCCTCCTCGCGCCGACGGATAACGAGCGATGTCTCGAGGAAGGGGCGAGCGAATCCCCTTCCTCGATGAACTTATAAATCAGATTTACGATTTAAACACCCGGACGAGGTCTTGGATGCTCCTCGTATCGCGTGCACCCTCGGCTTATACGTCTTTATTGCGGGGCCAATCGCGTTCTCGCATCAATCTCGAACGAATCTTTCCGTATCGAACGACTAAGAATATATAATATAAACGTTTAACTCGAACCGAGTCCAATCAATCGATCGATTCATACTCAACGAAACTTCAATAGAAAGAACAAAATTCTAAAAACGTTCCATATTATATCGAAACCAAGTTTAAATTACGCGAAAAAATTCAAAATCACTGTTAATTAAATTTTCTCAATATATCGAATATAAACGATCTCGAAACAATCTCACCGAATCATCATCAATTACCATTCCATAATTAAAATTCACCATAATCTACTTGCCGTAGAATGGATTCACGAATCTCGCGAAAAGTTTTCAAAAAAAAAAAACAAAGAAGCTGAAAGACACGTACTTACGTGTAACAGAAACATAGGAGGAATATTAATCCCTGGATCCCAGAGAGAAACACCGATCCTGTTCCGTAGCACACTGCTGCGAAACGCGAGCGAACCCCTGACCTTTCTCGGTGTACCCGTTATACCGTGGGCTCCATTACGCATTGCGCTCCTTTTTATTGCCGATCGGTGAACGGTAGTAACGTAAATTCACCGGCCGGCATCGTGGAAATATAGGAGTGTAGCTGCGTACAGCCGACATCCGCTTCGGGGGGCGCTGCATCCTTCCACCGCGTCTCGGATTCCATCCGAGATGCTCCTTCGTGCATTCGATAACGGGGAAGAAGGCTCGGTTGGCTCGAGCTATCCTCGCTATGCCCCACGTCTATCGTCTCTTTCGAGTCGGGGAAAAGAAAGGAAAAAGAGAAAAAAGAACTCATCGATTAACGACGGAGCTCTTCTTCCTTGTACACATCGGTGTACAAGTAGTCGCATAGCGTCTAGTAGGTCCACGGTGTAGGCCGGAGTAAAATTATATCGTCATTGTTTTTGGAATGTTGGAGAGAGGCTCGAGAAAGAGAGAGAGAGAGAGAGAGGGGAATTTGCACGGTGATGGGAGATCGTGACCTTTCGAGGTATAGAGATAGGGTCTCGATCGACGTGCTCTAATTAATAAACGGTGTTATCTACGGTGAGAAATTTATAGGCTTGTCGTTTCGAATGAAATTAGAGTATTTTATTTCCACGATCGAAAAAGTTGGAAGCGGTGTATACGTGAAATTTGAGAGATTTCGTCGGACGAAAAATCGTGGAAATGTCGGGGCGAGGATTATAATACGCGTAGTGTACGTTCAGAAATTTCGGATATATATATTTCGAGATAATCTGTAATTAAGAAGAGCGTTAAGAATCGGATTATCGTTGGATGGAATATCGAGTGGTTGAATCGATGCAGCGTTGCTGGTAGCAAAAGGTACGCGAACAATAAGACTTTTGTAGAGAGATGTACACAGGATCCCGTTCTCCGCGGGCAGAGACGCGTGAATAAATATTTAAATGAAAACGCGCGGAGCCTGGGGCGCATTCTTCGTAGCCCGTCGCGTTCCATCGTTGGCCGTTGGGGAATGGAAAAAAAATATAATGCTTAAAATAAATAGCGTTCGAACGGTGTTGTACGTTTTTTTGAAAACCAGCTGCGCCCGCGAAGCGGAGGAAATACATATAACACGATCGGGAGAGGGTATATCCGCGCATACCAGCTACGTGTACACCGGGATTATTTCGCCGAGCCAAATATTTCGCCGGCCGATATTTCGAGCGTCCTATTGACAGAAAGTAGAAGCTTATCAATATTTCAATATCGAGCGGCGAAAACAATTTTATTCAATAAAATGGAAATCTGCCGGCCTCCCCCCCTCGGGGCCCCGGCCAGTGGC
>NW_006263478.1:1044514-1046344 GCF_000469605.1 Apis dorsata
ACGAAGCTCCATTTAAATCTCAAAATCTTTTCGGCCAAGTGGATAAGAAATCGATGCCAACGCGTGCGTTTGTTTGCGGGAACGATGAAAATTCGCCGCCGTCAAACGACCGAGGTCCCGCCATCGGTTTCGACGAACAAATTAAAATGTAAAAGCTGGGAAAAAATGCAAAAAGGTTTTTCGATGCGTTTCGTAGACCAAATGCATAATAATAATCTTGCATAATTATTATTCAATCGCGTTTCCATTTTCTTCCCAAGTGGAGTAATCAAAATCATTTCGTTACATTCAATAACGATCTCGCAACGAAAAATCCGCAATCCCTCGAAACTTACGTATAACACACGAGAGAGATCCTAGATCCTAGATCCCCGATAGAAAGCCTCCGTTACGCATGCAAGCAAGAAACACCGGTTAACCACTGTCCCAGAAGCGACACGCTGTTAACGCTTGCACGTAATATTCATCCACGCAGGCGACGGTTATCCGGCACAATGCGGATCGACAGCATTGGAGAAGAAGCGGGCGGTTATAGGCGTAGCGAGATGATCGTGCGGGGATCTCGACACGCCCGGAGTTCACGCTCCGACCGGCGGGGTCATTGGGCAGCCTGCTCGACAACAAATCATGGCTAATGATCTACCCGTACCTTTGCAGTTACCGTGGCCTGATACGTACGAAGGAGGAGAGAAGGCGCTTATCCACCACGGGCGGACGGAGGAAGGAGGTAGGTGGTGGTGGTATCCTTGTGGCATCCCTTCTGCGTTAGTCATCGGCCGGCCGTAGGCCTATGACAAAGCAAAAGTCGTCCACTCCCACGGAGGGAGACACCCCCCTCTTCCTCCTCCTTCTCCTCCTCCTCCTCCTCCTCCTCGTTTCTCGTTACTTATAATTACAACCGAACCTTTTAAGAGCCGCGCACCTCCAACCCTCGCGATTAACCAGATACATCAGTCCCGTGAACACGGAATCTCCTCCTCTCTTCCCCCCCTCCTCCTCGAGAGCTTCTCCTCTCCTCGTATTAATGGATTCCTCGAGCGAATTATTCGAGATCCAGGATGATTGATTCGGTCCCCGGATCTTTTTCATCCTGACGGATACGGTAATTCATTAGGCGTACTTGCTAACCGCGCTAATGGTCAGGGAGGAAGGGAGGAGAGAGGTTATATCCAAGTGCAACGATGCGATGCCTCGACGTGATTTTGTTACTGTCGAGATTTGGCTTTGCCTTTTAAGGAGTAACCCAAGAGAATTTAACGAGTTGCTGCTACTTCCTGCAACTTTTTTTTAGAGAAATTTAATATCACTCACTTCTCAACATATATATACGAATAGCATTTTAGATTCATCTTAGATTCGATGATAAAAATCGCGATCGCACTCGCGTCTTCGACTAGTATTCCTCCAATCGTACGAATTCCACATACGATCCGCTTACCTAATCGATATATGGATCAATGATTGACCTCTCAACGTTCGAAATCGAATCGATCAAACGCACGATTAATATCGAGAAACGAGCGTTTCCATCCGCTCCGCTCCGCCTCCGAGCGGATATACACCGACTTTGAGGAGGTCAATTCCGGCCTGAACCCCGGCCATCCATATTAAGTAGCCGTGCACTGTTTCCGCGACGTCGTCCACTGGCAGAAGTTAACGAAGAGAATTAAGACCCACGGGATCCGTCCCATCTCCTTCCCCTACGTATTGCGAAACGGAGCGCCCGTTAAAAAACCTTTCTCCCCGTCCGAATACAATTCCGCCGTTCAACCGTTGTGACGCGACGGCGACAGTCGGCTCGATCGACAGTAAATTTTCACCGGGACACCT
>NW_006263478.1:1047144-1049945 GCF_000469605.1 Apis dorsata
GATCACGGGGGTATCGATGGTGTTCGATTGATGGCGGAGCACTCCTCGAGTTGCGGCCCCGACAAGGGAAGAAGAGGGCTTCTCGGCCGAGATATCCCTCGGAGGAACGGAGAAAGGGATATAGAAGGGGGAGTGTGGGGGGTCAGGGAGGGACGGCCGTGGAACCACTTAATCGGGGATTTCGCATCGCGTCCCTCGATCCACTGGAGATATCGGATCGGCAGCGGGAGGTTACGACAGGTCATGGCGACAGCGCGCTCCACCGATTCCCTCCCACGTGTCGGAGGGGAGGGATGAGAAAAATCGTGGCCGGCGCACCGTTAATCGCGCGCTCCTTGCCCGGTCACGCGTGTACGCGTACGGACGCGCGTGTGGGCGATGGAAACGTATGACTGGTGGATATAAGTAATGCCCTTTGTTCCCACCGCGATAACCTCGCTCTCGCGTAATTCCGTTCTTCGTTAAACGCTGCTCGAGCGCCCCTTCGAAACACGAGTATTCCTTCTGTTCCTCGAATCGTTCCTGCGAAGTTTTTCGATATGTGTGGAATTAGTGGAGGATGGAGAAGTGTGCGTGTAATTGGAAGAATTTGGATAAGTTATTGCCGAAATAAGTTAATCAATGTTGTTCGAGTTTATTAGTTAAAGTTTACTTTATACTACTTACAATCGAATTTTTATTATCTTATATTCGTTATTATGTAACGTTATTATTTGTATTATTCGTTATTATATGAAAATTTAGGTACAGGAGAAAGGGAGATAAACTGATTGGCGATTTATAAACGATACCTTCCATTCCACGAAACTTGTAATATTTGCGATGCGAGGCGCGTTAAATCGACGCGCTCGAGGTACTGTTTACATAATAAATTCTGTTCGAACCGGAAGCCATGCGTGAAGACGATACCGCGGAAGCAATTTCGTAGCGGAATGACAAACCGTTCGCCATTCTTATGCGATTTCACGCACGTGCGTACACACGCGCGAGAAGACGAATAATGTAATCCCGTGAAGAAAGGAGGCGTGGGACGTACTCGATGATTTGATGCATGCCCCGTGTTGTTCCGCGTTTCCTAGACATTTCAAGCAATTTGCGCGATGACATGCCTTCTTACCCAATTTCTCCGCTCTCTATCCTTCTCATCCTGGAAATTATCCTTCCGATAACCTGTAATTTATAAAATAATAAGTTGTTTTGTGATTTAACACACAATAACACAATGGAAAAAGAAAAAAATCGCTCGAAAAATAATTGAGAAACGAGGAGTTGAAAAATTTTAATTTTTAGAATTTTAGTATTCAGAGTTCGATGTTATGAATTATAACATTTACTCTCGAGTTATTTTTACTCGAATCGATTCCAAGAGAATTCGAGGAATCTCCGCTCTCGCATTTAGCGAACGAGGCGTTTCAAGCGACAAATCGACGAGGCGATTTCGTTATGCGAGCTCACGCACGTGCGTTCGCGGCAAAATCCACCGCTGTCGTAACTCGAAGGAGGAAAGGGACGAGGTGGGCGTGCGTGCGTGATCGTGATCAGGATCGAGAGCCGACGAGGTCGTCGCCGCGAATCGCAAATTATCGCCACAATATTTTATAATATCTTGGATCGAGAGATACGAGAAATAAGAAGAAGGAAAAGAAAAAAGAAAAATTTTAAACAACAAACGAAACAAACAGATTTCTCGCTTCCAATGTTCTATCGAAATTAAAACTCTTCAACGAAATTTCTTTTTGAAACCGGATTAATTTATTCGTACGAGGGAGCAAATTCGAAACGGAATAGAAAATTAAATCGTTCCCCTCGAGAGAGAAAGAGACGCGGGGAAGGAAGCGAGGGCCGACTTCGCAACGCGTTCCCCTCGTCGTTAATCTCGCGAAGAAGATCGCGTCAGTTGGGTGGGGGAGGGGGTTGGCCCATTCGAAAAGCTTCTCCGCCGCGTCCCTTTGTTTACTCGCGTATGAATTACGACGCGATGCATAAATCAGCGAATAATACCTGACAAATCCACCGGCGATAAATAATGGAACGGCCGCGGCAAGTAAGCTACCGTGGTCAACGTGAACTCTGTCACTCCGCGTCGGTTAATATCCTGTCCCTACCCTTCAACGACCGCTTACGTTTACGCGCCATTCGACCACCGATTTACAACTCGCCTCCCCCTCCTTCCACAGAGAAATTGGACGTGGCGTCAACAGATTCCTGGTTTATCCTCGCCTTCCCTCGTCGCGCGAGGGAAAAGACGGGTTGGCCGTGCCTTGGACCGATCTCGGGGAGCGCAAAAGGGATTCGAAGGTCTGGAAGGAGGAAGAAGAAGAGAAAGAAGAAGAAGAAGAAGAAGAAGAAGCCTGACGAGGTTAAGAGAAGAGGTGGAGAGGCGATGGAAGAGCTTGCCTCGGAAGAGGAGGAGGAGGAGGAGACGAAGAGGGAGTGGAAGAAGAAGCGGTAGAAGACGAGGGTATTGTTAGGAAGGCGGGCGAAGGGCGGTCGGGTTCTGTCACGTTTCGCATTGCACGCACCAGAACTTTCTGCGGAGGTTCTGGCGAGGATCCGCTCGTTCGACTCCCTCGCGAACTGATCACAAGCGCGATCTCGCCGTCCCTGGACGCCACGGAAGATCACGACTTCGACGTGATCCGTCGTGACGACTATATCCCCTCTCCCCATCCGCCGATATTATTATTATATCCTTGCCGAGCCACGTACAGAACCGGGCATTCCTCCGTATCGTATCTGATGCCCGCTCTTCTTTCTTTCTCCCCTCCCTCCCCTTCTTTCTTTTTTTTTTTTTTTTTTTT
>NW_006263478.1:1050247-1053389 GCF_000469605.1 Apis dorsata
CGTTCCCTTTTTCTCTTTTCTTTTTTCTTTTTTTTTCTTTCTCTTCTTTTTTCCCCCCGCCCCCTTTCATCATTTCACCCGACCGTTCCGACGGAGAAAAGCGCGGTCCCTTGGCTTCGGGAATCGAGATCCGATTGCGGATGATTTACGCGCCGCGGCAACTGGACGTGCTCTCGCGTCAACGTCCGTCCGATTCTCTTCGTTCGACAACCGATGAAACCCAGGCCGAACCGTAAATTCCATCTAGGAACTGCGGGGATAGAAGGATATCTCGATGGGAGATCGAAATAATTGAAAAATATCGACGTCCTTTCTTTTTTTCTTTTTTTCTTTTTCTACTCGTGATCAATTTTTCCCTCCGATATTTATTTTAAATTCACGGATAACGTCCTAATTTGTTTAACTTTGTATACATATATGTATATCTCTTGTTGTAGAATGTAAAAAGTATCAGTAGGTTAATTTTCCACCGCGTGGATCCATTTGCGACGTTTCTTTTCCAACATCTTCCAACTTCATCATTCCGCGTCCCTTTCGCACTCTCTTGTGCGGCAAACACATAGTCATCGTTCTCGCATGACTAGTCTCGCATAACCATCCCGACGAAAGGTCAACCGAATCGATCGAGAGACGATCGAGAGACGATCGAGAGAGAATATCGAAGACAATTTGTCCACCGCGGAGCGTATCGCGCTCGTATCCCGGGCACGCGTGAGGAGCAGGGGAGCGAGAAAGGGGTGGAGCGAGCTTTACACCCATAATTCAACTCTCCTCTCACTGTTATTCAGCCTCGATCGGGTTGTTATTAAGAGGACACCAATAACGTTACCGATACAGCTTTATTACCACACTCGCTTAATGGGCCCCCGTAAGTCCAACTATCGATTCGTACAGCTGATTTATGGGGATTCAGTCATTTGCAAGCGAACCACGAACCGCCTTACGTGCGTTCCATGTGCGAGGGGCACTTCTCGAACGAGTGGAATCGTTCTTCTTCCCGTTCTCTCTCTCTCTCTCTCTCTGGCCCCTCGTAAAGGGTTAATCAAGGTCAGCCGTTGCGCGCGTTTAAGGTCGACCGTGGCGGATGAAGACGTGACGCGAAACGATCATTTCGATCCACGCTGATAATGCACGCGTATTTGCCAGCGTTCCACCATTATGCAGGCATAGATCAACGAGCTGTCCGAGATCAGGCTTGCGTTTATCTCCTCGCCTTCCCTTCTCGCGTTCCCAATCTTAGAAATATCGATCTCCCAAATATTTTTAATCCTCGATCGAATCGCGTGGAAAATTATTCGTGGAAAATTGAGCGACCACTTTTAAATTTTCATCCCTCGATCGTCCCTTTGAAATGCTCCTCCCCCACCCTCAAAATTCCAATTCCAATTTCTACGAGTCTTTCAACCAGGCTGTAGAATCGCAGCATATATCGCGTGCATCGATCCGTGTTTCACACGATCCTCGTACACGTTTCCTCGTAGAACGCGGCGCGGGAATCGATCCGGAAAGTTGAGATTCGTCGAATTCCAGCTCCGCGATCGCCCCGCCACGATAATTCCGCCACCTCCGCTACCCACGCCAATGGATACACCGAGATCGTGAGTCAGCCGTGGCTAAAGGCGAGCACTTATGCATGTATATACGCGCGATCGCGCGCACGAGGCCGCGAATCTTCGCTCGATTTTAAATTACCCTCCAAGTTTCCTTTCCCTCTTTTCCCCTTTCTTTTCTTTTCCCTTTTCTTCCCCTACTCCTCCTACTTTTTCCTCTTTTTTCCCCTCCCTTCCTCTCTCTTTCTCTCTCTCTCTCTCTCTCTCTCTCTGATACTCGCGCTATTGCACGGATAAGCTATTCGTGATCGCGTTCTCTCCGCCTCTGGCTCGCGATGGCAATTCATTTAACCTGCCGCCCCATTCTGCACGCTCTCACACTCCGGGCCCCATGCTCGTCTTTACACGACGATATTTAAGCGGGTATTTACCGATCGGCAACAAGCGAGCCGATAATATCGATGGGACGATATTATAAATTCCTTATCGGGCCGACTACGATGGTACCGGGAACGATGTACGATATCTAATGGCGCTTTTTCCCTCGCCGCAAATTAAATTTTCGAATCGATCGAGCCGCGCGCAGTTCGAAGCGAGCACCGCGCACCGAATTTCTCTCCTCGCGCTTCCGTTTCTTGCACCGTTATAACCCGTGCTTCTCTCTCTCTCTCTCTCTCTCTCTCTCTCTCTCTCTCTTTCTCTCTCTCTCTCTCTCTCTCTCTCTCTCTCTCTCTTTCTCTCTCTCTCTCTCTCTCTCTTCATTCGTGCTCCTGTGTATTTATGGACCGTTCCACTGTCGTTGAGAAAGTACACTCACTCACCGACTTCCTGAAACTGGAGATTAAATTGTTTTTGCCGTAGTTCTTTCTGTGATCGAACGGTTTTTTCCTTTTTGCGTGGATAATTGGATGGATATTTGGGTTGTTTGGATATTTAGATGTTGAGGGGATATCGCGTGAATTGGTATTTTCGCGATTTTCGTGATTGAACGGAAGCGGAGTTTTAATCTCCTTTCAAGGGAGAAATTTTCAAATCTAGGAAATTTAGAAAATTTGCGAAACTTTGAGAAATTGTCGGGATAATGAATTTTTAATAGTTAAAATTAATATCTGAGAAATTGATTATTTCTTTTCGATTTTTATCTTGTAACTTGAAAATTCTTTTTCTTCTTTTGACGTGAAAAATATATTTCTTTTCTTTTCTTTTTTTTTTTTTTTTTTTTTTGTAATTTTACGTTAATACAACTAGAATTAACATAATATAATTCGCGACACGTGTATACGTATAGAATTTAAGCGTGTACGCGCTTAATGTGCTTTGACAAATTGCATTAATATAAATGTAATGAGCGTGAGTTAATTATTCTATAATTAGAATTGAAGTTGCGTTCGAGTTTCCGTTTATTCTGTAATATAACATTATCCGGTCGCGGTACGAATGTTTCAAAACGAGAAAAGTGTTTAAATACAGTGGTTCGTGTTTCGCCGGTAATTTCACTACGCGTTTTAATAATAATTAATAGCGAATACAATGTAATAATAATAATAATAATAATAATAATAATAATAATAATAATAATAATAATAATAATA
>NW_006263478.1:1053433-1054028 GCF_000469605.1 Apis dorsata
GTTCGATGTCACGATTAATCAATCGATTCTGTAACGTTAACATAAAATTTAGAAAAGCCCTATTGTTGATCTTTAATAAACGTGCGAACAACGCAAAATTGATCGAACAAGCGTAAATATCAGAACAGGATCAATTTGATCATAAAACTCTTTTCCTTTGTTCCGTGCGTGCACGTACGTACCTTAAGCAAATGCGAAAATTTTTTATCCGAACAGCCAATCGTAAAATGTTCCAGAATAATGAAAATTTGGCGGATTTGGTATGCGTGCTATCCCCATCGCAATTCCGTTTCCAGTTTCCAGAGACTGATAGAACGATCAATCCGCTACCGGCAAGTGGTGCTTGCTAACGATGACCACGAGGTAACAATTTCTTCGCGAATGTAACAAAATTGCACGTTGCCTGCCCTCATGTGTGTTGCCAACATGCACGAGTACAATCACGTGTACGGTATCACGTGTTCTCCAAGATTCTCTCACACGATTTTTCCTTCTTTTTATTATCATCCTCCTCTTAACCGAAGCCTTAACCATTGTGTTTGTATAATGAGAAATTTTCTTTTTTTTTTTTTTTTTTTTTTTTTTTTTTTTTTTT
>NW_006263478.1:1054077-1057198 GCF_000469605.1 Apis dorsata
TCGCTTAAACGCTTCTTTTGTACGTTTAATATTTTTTTTTTTTTTATTCTTTCTCAGCCTTTTGTGATTTTTACGATTACGTACTTTCAGTTACGATTTTCCTTTGCGAGGAAACAATAAGACGTGAATACGATAATTATAATTTTTTTTTTTTTTTTTTTTTTTTTTTTTTTTTTTTTTTTTTTTTTTTTTGATATTAATTCGGCAAGAATTTTCAAGAGAGTCTCACTTCATTCACTTCATTCACGATTCAATACCGCGGCATTATTTGTCTCCGTTTCTTCGGAGAAAATTTATAACTAATATAAACTAAAATTTGTATAGGAAATTTCTGTAATTCTTCTCTTTCTTCTCTAGGAAATGATGCAACGTTCGTGTGGAATCGAATAGAAAGTATCCAGTAGCTGCGATACGATGATCCGAAGACGTCGATGAGAAATTAACATTACTGCAACATGACGCATCTTGCATACCTAATAAACAGGTTCGTGTAATGAAAATCTTTATGAGAGTTGTGAAGTAATCAGTCAACCGTGCAATCTCTTCTGTATCTCTTCTAACCCTCTCCGTATGCCTTTCGTTTTCTCTATTTTCGTTCCCATCCTTTATCTCGTACCTACGTTCTTCTATCTCCAGTTTCTCTTTCTTCCTCTTTTTTTTTCCCCCAACGAAAAGTAAAAAGTCGCAATTTCTTTTTCATTCATCGATCTTACCTTCGATAATATTCCGTCGAAAGATATATAAATTACATTTAAATTTGATGGAATCTAATTCGATCTAATCTAATATTAAAATATTTCTACCGTCTCTAAAACGTAAACGTATCGAAATATTCCTCTCTCTTTCTCTTTCTCTCTATGGCTTCTCTCTAAATGGCCAAAAACATCTACGTTTTTAAAGATCCATGAGAACAACGAAAATACAACGTAATACAATCCGCCACACGAATGTACGAAACCTTCAGCTTTCGATAATACGCATTATCGGTGTTAATTATCACTCTGGTGCACGCGCATTCAGCGTATTCCTCGCGATTTATATTTGCGCCACGCGTTTACGTCAATTCAAAATTCTGGGAAAATTGAAAATCTCTTCTGTTTTTATCCCTCCCCCCCTTCGATCAATTATCGCGCCCGAACATCTTTTCATCGAACCGATCGAACGATTCGATTTTTATTTTTACCTCTCTGCTATAAAACGCCAAACTCCATCGTATTGTCCGTGCCCGAATCCGTTTCTCTAATTTAATTTAACGCGACAACCGATGCTTTATTGCTTCGGTATATCTATCAACTATTTCCTGTCAAATAATTGCACGATTGATCGAGGATCGAGGTAAATTAACACTCGAGTTTGACGTCTTGCCACGTCTGACTTATTCCACTTACGGCCAATGAGTAAAAAAAAATATATATATATATATCCACCGCATATTCACCCAGGAAACTAAAGTCAAGTTTGAATTCCGTAAACTACTCCTACCCCTCTCCTTTCCCCAAAATTCAACCATATCGAATTAATTGATACATCATTTAATTCAATTCATTCTCGATTATGGTTCGATACAGCGTACAGCAGGGAAATACCCTGCAATAATCTTCCCTCTCTCTTCCTTCCCCCCTCTTTCCCTTTCTGTCCCCGAAGTCCCTCTCCGGAATAAAAAGATCCGGGAAGAAAAGCGGAGGCATCGTTTCCCCGTGGGAGGAAAGGGGCGGGGAGGAGGGGAGCCGTAAATAAAGTAGCCGCGGTTAATTCAGTGTGTGATGGGTCCCCCGCCAGATATAGATACGGGGACAATTTACGGTTTTGAATTACGCCTCGGCCGCATGAGAGAGGAGAGCCTAAGAGAGGGCCGACACCCACGTATATAAATAGTGGACGGGAGCGTGTGGTCCTTTCGAGCGGGCAGAAACCGTTGACCTATGACACGCACGCTATAAACAATCCTCTGAAGCAGTAAATGGATATGTGCTGTTATACGGCGTCGAGTTGAAAACTGAGCTCTGCCTCCTACCTCGACCGGGCCACGATCCCCCCTCCCTTCTCTCTCTCTCTCTCTCTCTCTCTCTGTCTCCCTCCCTCTCTCCCTCTTTCCGTCTCTCGAACCGGGTGGCTAGGGTCGGTCCCTTGCGAAACGGTTATTGGATGCACGCCATGCTCCCGTGCCAACCCCGGGGCTGTTGGTAAATATTTTTTGTCCTGACGAATAGATTTTCTGCGACAGCACGCGGGTAGACGCGACCGACCGCGAGCCTACACGGAAATTCATTCCGTGTGCCCCGGCCACTCGTCGAGGCCTCCTCTGGGACCTCTGATAAATCTTCCCGCCCCCCTCAATCGCCTCCCCCGCGACGCTTAATTAACTCTGATCGCCGCTCGTTTCGCCCCGCTTGTCTCTTTTTTTTTCTTCTTCTTCTTTCCTGGGAAAGAAGGGGAGGGGGATGGATCGTCGAAGGAATTTTTTGGAGCGAGTTGCTAGGTATGCGTGTATGTATATATATATATATATATATATATAATATCGGTCTTTCCCGATTTTTCTCAATTCTTTCTCGTTGAATTATCTTTCGTTGAAAAAACGAAATTCGTGGAGAATAAAAATCGTGTTACGATGATGGAATGGAACGCTAAATTAGTTGATGTTCTTTTTTTTCTTGTTCGGGTGTTGTATTTCGCGAAGGAAATTTTTAGAGAAATAATTTTGGAAAATTGAATTGGGCGTGAAATAGAGATTATCAGATATGTTCTTTGAAATTTAATTGTATGTAATTAATAATTTAGTTAGGAAATGTGTTTAATAGTAGAAAAAGGATTCTTTCATCGAGAAAATTGTGAAATTTTGTTAAATCTGTGTGAAAAAGTAATAATGGATTAGATTTAATAAACGCGTGCTTATATTTATTTATAATCATTGTAATCTTTCTACTTTTACAACGTACTTTTTACACTAGAAGGAGAATTTTTGAAGAAAATTGTTAGTTAATATCTAATCTACGAAGTACAAGTCGTAAACTATAAAATAATAACAGTCCAGATTTAATATGTGCTTACACTTGCTTATTTGATATGATATATTAAAAAAAAAAAAAAAAAAGGAATAGATGTTAATGATAAGTTTCCA
>NW_006263478.1:1057446-1059396 GCF_000469605.1 Apis dorsata
TAATTTATATAGCGATCTCAAATTTTTTTATAGTGCGCGAGTCTTCCATTTGAACTTTGTTAGAAACAGACAATATCGGCGAATAGTTTATTTTATTGGACACACTAGGATGAGAAACTTGGAGATAAAGTTCATTCTAATAACAAACGAATTTTAGTAACAGTTGTAAGCATTAAAGTACGAGAAGACCAAACGGGTTCGAAAGTTAAATTGACTCGATAACTTCGTAACGCGATCCAGATGTTAATGGGGCAAAACTTCGTCTAAAATATACTTTTTGAAAGCATAAGTGAATTACGATCTATGAGTAAATGTTAAACTTTGAAATGGAAAGTGAATAAAGGAATAAAGGGGAGGAGGAGAGGGTTGGGAGAGGGGGGAGGCAAATTCAAAAGAAATAATTAAAGAAATCATCGTTCTACGATACAAAGAAAACGATTCCCTCTTATTTCTAATTTTTCTGCGATTTTATTGTCCCCCCTCCTCCCCTCATTCACGGAATAAAATTCTTTTTTAAATTTTAAATTCGATAGATGCTATAGGCTTTCAACTAAACTATCGTTCGTTAATTTCATCGATGCAAAAAGAAAACTGTGAAATGACCGCAGGTTTTAGATTCAATTACTAAAAGTATGGCTTTTAATCTCACCCTCGTTCGAACCCTCTCTGTAATGCACGTGACATTAGATTTCGTTCAATGCATTAAGTGTACGATGAAATTAAAAGTGATTTTAACAGGAAATTACTTAAATATCGTTTCCTGTAATATTATTATAATGAATATCGTATTCTTCTCAATCAGACGGGTTCAAAGAGCCGCCTACTTTGAACGAGTTTCCTCCAGTCTCGTTTTTATCTCTCGTGGTCTCTTTATGCACGCTTTAAAGTATCTTTTATGTGTTGAATCTAAAGAGCAGCAAAGAGTTTTATTGTATCTGTCGTTATATCAATATTATAACGAAACAAATTAAATATTAATAATTTATTACAAATTCTATTATTTATCAATACAAAATGAAACAGGATATTTAACCATTTTCGGGATATTTCGTAAAATATTTTTTCAACCCCTAATTGAAAGACAATTACTTTCAATTCAATCACTTTCTCTATATAAAATTTATACAATTTTCTACAATGTTAAGTATACACGTTTAATAAATTTTCCCAACATTCCCAAATTTTATTAGAATTTCGCGATTCCATTCCCAATTTTTATATTCCCTTTCTTTCATATTTCCCAAACATTTTCCTCAATAATAAACCTAACCTCCAAAAAATCATCCTTGGTAAATCCTCGCCACTCCAGCATCCGTTATCAAGATCAACCTTTTCAGAACCGACGACGTCCCGATCGAGCGCCATTCCCGCGAGAAGCTTCGAACCTTTCGCGAAACGTAAGAAGAAAGGATACGAAGGATCGGTGCCACGCTGGTCCAGATAGAAGGTCCTCGAGAACGGGTGGAAGGAGGGGGGTGGTTGCTTAACAGAAGCGTGTTACAAGCGGTGGATCTTCTGTAAGCTGTAAGATGATACCTCTGGTTGATGAGGCCGTGGCAAAGGAACGTGGTAGGGGTTACAAGGCGGGATGGAAAGGGGGAGGGCGTCGTACACCGCGAAACTTTTGTTATTAAGAGCGGGCCGTGAATCCCGGTGGTGGATAGGAGAAACGACTGCGATCGCGTGTATTAGGAAACGAAGCCACGGGGTTCGCCGTAACTCACTCTCTGCCGCGTTATATAGCGAGTTAACTAAGCAGTTCGCGTTTCAGAAACGTGAAACGATAACGCACGCATAATGCAAACCGCGCGGCGCGCAACGCCGGAAACGGAATGCCGTAAAATAGTATCTTCGACCGCGAACGCGATAAATTTCCCGCTTTCGAGCTTAAATTACCCGCCGCGCGCTCTCTACGAACCGAAGATATCCGCGTTTCGGCTCGATACCGCG
>NW_006263478.1:1059617-1065411 GCF_000469605.1 Apis dorsata
CGCCAGATATCCATGGTTATTAAACAGTCTGCACGGACCTTTATCTTGCGTGGATGCGCGCGCAACGCGTGCGAACGAGCTCTTATTTAGCCGATTCGAGGTTATTTGTTCACGGGTTTGATCAGTTTTCGAGGAATGGTAATTAATTGTAAATTTTTATCATCGAATTACTAAAATTATCGTTTTAATTTACGATTTTTGTTTCGTTTTTGCAAATATAGTGGAAAGTTTGGATTGATCGAGATGTATGATGGACGAGCGCGTGTTTGGGATATTTGAGGTTATGTACTTGTGGATGATTAGTTTTTTACGTTTGAGTGTAAAAAGTAAGTGTAATTAATTACGAGTCGTTTACTATCGATCATTGTATTATTTGGTCGAATAATCGATCGGGTAAAACTGTAAATATATCACGAAGCAATTAATTTTCGAAAGTAGATGTTTACGTTATATGAAAGAACACATGAAAGTAAATTGACTAGTTAAGTTTTTATAAATATGTAAGTAATAATCGTCGATTTCAGTTCAAAAGAGAGATTTTAAGATTTCTAACATCCGTTATTGCATGCGTTTATGATTCTTGAAAAAGAAAGTGCACGCATCCTAGCGCAAAGTTGAAACTCACCATTTTTAATTCGGGATAAGGAAGTATTATTATTTTGCCGTGTCACGAATATTAAAATTAATTTCCGTGATGAGGATGTAAAAATCGTTTATATTGTTAATTAAATGTAAGAATTAGCTTGCAAAGTAAGTAATTAAATACTGAAAACTAAACTGAAATCTGAATACGAACTTAATTGCATGCAATCTAAAATCTAGTTATTGATTGAATGAATTTATTTACGTTCGGAAATTAATCTATAAAAATATATTCATTTCAAATATTCTTCTACGTAGAATTGTTCTTGCAGAACATTCATAAATGTAGTTTTAACAAATGCATTTAATCATTATTAATAGGAATTACAAAATTTACAACCTGTTGGACACATAAATTATGGTAATTCAATTGAATTTTGTATAACTAAAGAATGTTTAAATTTATATACGTATAAATTATAATTGAAAATATTGAAAGGCATTTGAATAGCTGAATTAACTATTCATTTAATTCATCCTACATAACCTTTCAATATTCGAAAAATACTAAAATTTCAAAAAAACCAATACGTATCTTTCTATAATATATATCTTCGTTAAAATTTATCTCGATAATTGTACGATATAACGCGATATCGCTGTAATTAGAGAAAAATATATTAAATAGGCGAATTAAGTGATCAGAAATCCAACGACTCATCGAGATTATCACTTTCCACAGAGAAATAACAGCAATGATATAAAATACATCATCCACGATAATGCATCGTCAAACAACTCGCTTTTACGACCTGAATAAACGAGGAGCGCATCAAGTTTAACCTCCGTTAGACGTAGCCGTTCGCAGATTCGCGAATCTAGTACGAGCATCAAGAATTCAACCGCAACTTTCCTTTACGATTCCACATCGCGAACATACATATGTACGTTTGGTTTCAAAACCGCAAAACGTAAACTATAATATCGTCTTGTTGTCGAAAGAAAATCGTCGTACGATTAATATCGCGTTACGATGGCAATATTTGGATACTATAATACTCTGAAAAACTTTCTTATAGAGAACGATTTGCTTTTTTTTTTTTTTGTTAAATCTTACATCAAACCTATAACTTCCAACTTTAAATACAAATTTTCCAACATTCGGTTAATTCGTCTCGTCAAAATTTGCATTTATTTCCATTCCATATACTTTTCCACACTTTCACACGTACTTATTTATACACAAACACGCCAATAAATGTTAATTTTACATTCTTCGAGATAATAAAACTTTCGAGAATCGCTCTCGACGAGAATAATTCTTCGTCAATGGATCGATCAATCCCATAATAATAATTTCTTCTTCCTTTTCTCCATACTCTCAAATATATATTTATTCGAAAACGAAAACAAATCCACAGAAAATTCACAGATCAGACACACGCACGCCCGTTTCCTCAGTGCTTGCTTCGAATCGTTTAAAACCTTCACCCCTCTCCTCCCTCCTTTTTCCAAACGTTTATCGCGGGAAGATAATTCGCGCAGGCGACGGCAATAACGAGAACGTTCGTGCACGAAACAATGCCGCCTCTATTCACGCTCGTTATTCCCCCCTCGAAACTCGTGCAACACCTCGCGCCGCCTCAGCCTCGCTCACGAACCTCTGCGCTCGCCTAATTAAGAAAATTATCGCGGTGATTCCCGAGGACGAAATTTCGCGAATTTCGCGAAAAAGAAACCGACCGGCCGCGTTTTCCACCGATAGATCGTGAAACACGTGATCGCGAAATCAACGGCGAAGATTACGCGGCTTGCACGCCCGCGGAAATCGGCGAGGCCGAAAGGAAATTAATAGAGTTCGTCCCGGATGTTGGCCCGTCCTACCGCAGAGAGTACCGCAAACGTTAACCCGCACTATCTCTCTCGCCTTCCATCCGAGAGAGGATTAAAACGCGACGTCCCCACCCACGCGCGCATTTATTTTCGAGTTCCATTAGTTCGTCGATTACGGCAACGGATGCCTTCTGATGGCCGAAACGTCCACCAGAAACGTCACGTTTCTCTGTCGTTCCGTCCTGGTTGTGTGCGAGCTTTATCGAGGATCGAGAAAAATTTGGGAGTTTTTTGAGGAGTTTTTGTAGCATGAGAAATTGGTTGGATATTGCGTAGTTAAATTGTTTTTGGGTTTTTTTTTTTTTGGTAGTGGAATCGAGAATTGTGAATTATTTGAGAATATCTCGTGAAGAAGTATTCTTCAAGCTTTGTTTCCAAGGATTGGAAACGATTTGGGAATTTTGATTTAGGATTTAATTTTTATATAAACAGTGGCAAAGTTTGATGAATTATCTGGTTGGGAAGAGTTGTGATTCGATATAAGTTGAGTTTACGAAACGCATAGATCAATGGATTCTTGTCTTCGAATTCTTAGGAACAAGTTTAAAGGTTGAAAGAGAAACTTTATTGCAGAAGGAAGTTGAAGGTTAAGATTGAGCAAGATCTCGAGTAACTCGTAAGAATTAGGTACAACGTTGAGGGTACAACGATACGAGAAAAATGTGGGAAGAAATGAAGAGTCATTGAAGTGAATGGGTAAAGTGAATAGACAGTTTGTATTCATTGTCCTCCGCAAATGGTACGAATACTTTATTTCCAACCACGGTATTCAACAACCCGAACATGAGGTTTAATATCACAGTTGTCAAGTATCATTATAGATAATATATACATTCGTAAGATGAGAACGACAATACGATGCATTCATCGAAGAAATTTGAAATTTGTAAAACAGATCCTAAATCAAGATTCCCAATCCTCGGAAACAAAGCAATATTTCTTGACCATTTTCTCGAGATAATCTCAAATAATTTTCACAATTCTCGATTCCACAATATCAATTTGTTTTTCAACTTAATAAATTTTATCTCTAATTACGAGGGAACAAAGCTCTTTCTCTCTCTCTCTCTTTCGTTCTCTGTTTTAACTTGGAGAACGAAAGGAGGAGGAACGCAGTTCTCCTGCGAGTTTCCACCAACCTGATTCTCGATGTGCGTGCATACGTGCGTGCGTGCGTGCGTGCGATCAGGATTCAGCCGAGATGAGTTCCTAGAAATGGCGTGCGGTATCATCCCATTCCATCCTGCATGCCATCACTTGCGTAGGTGATTCAAACACGCACGGTTCCACGCACTCGACGCACGCATGCTCCCGTGTGCGTGACCGTAGATACGAGGATAAAGAAGGCAAAGGGGGAAAAAAGTGCACGCAAAATAAACGCGCGAGGCACGACGAACAGTCACAAAAAAAAAGAGAGAAGAAGAAGGAACGATCCAAGGAAATATCCGTTTAAATGTGAGAGAAAAATCGAGAAATATTATCATACGCAACTGTGATAGATCGAAATGAATATAAGATGTGAATAAAAATAAGAAGAATATCTGGGATAGTGAAAGATTCTAACGAAACAAGAAGAATTAGCAAAGCAGTTACGCGAACGTGAAAGCTACCGTGAAAAGAAAAGAAAAGAAAAGAAAGAAAAAAAAATAAGCGCGATAAAAAACGCTGACCTAAATAGAAATAAAAAAGAAGAACGGAAAGAGAGGAGAACGGAGAAAGATGTTCGAAACGGGTGGCGGACAGATTCTGGACGGAAAGAGGAAGAGAAAAGACGCCAAGAGCGGAGGACGCCAGAGTTGGCAACACAGGTAAAAGAGCCCACCAGGTAGGTTCTGCCGTCAGTGGCGATGCAGCCGATGCGAACGAGAGGAGAAGGACTCTGGGAACGACGTAGCTGGGAAGGTGGATGAGGAGGAGGTCTGTGGAGGCCGAAGCGGAGATGCAAGGAGAAGGCGGTTGTGGAGGAGGAGGAGGAGGAAGAGGATGGCGAAGGAGGAAGGCGAGCAGGCTGGTGCAGGGAGGCTGGGAGAAGGAAGGGGCGGGTAGAAGGGCAGCAATCTCGCGGTAATCTAATTTCAGCGTGCGGAGGGTTCTAGGAACGCGGCGTGACATTAGCGAACCACCTTCAGCATCGTCCGTTCGTACGTGGCGTCCTCCTCGCTCTCGGATCGGCCTCTATACGGCCGTCCTCGTCCAACCACGTCTCAACCAACCTCTGTCCTCTCTTATTCCACCTACCGCACCGCGACTCTCCTCCTCCTCCACCTCCACCTACTCTCTCTCTCCCCCATCCCCTCGCCTCCGCTCTCTAACTTCGCTGCTCTTACGCCGAGGGAGGCTATCTCCTCGTCTAGTTACCGACGCCGAATAAAGTGGTTCGACGTTTACGTCGACCCGGGCTAACGGGTAATCCCCTGCACGCCTTCCACCCTGCACTGTCTTTCTCCTTCCATCCTCCTTCTCCCTTTTTTCCGTCTCCTCTATATTTCCCAAGATTTTCCTTCGTTCAGCCTATTCGAGGAAACGAGATGATGTATATAGGGCGTTGATAACACGTATTCGTGGCTCGCTCGGTATTTCTTCGTTTCGTCTCTTGCGTCTTCTTCTTCGAGATATGTAAAAGTAAGATGTATTTGAACGATTGCATTGATTAAAAAACGTAATCGATCAATAATTTGTTAGAAATTAGAATTCAATCTTTCAAAAAAACTTCTTAAAGAACGAAATAAAAAAAGAATATATAATTTTCTTAGTGTTTGGTTCACTTTTATGACCACGCTGTATCTCTTTCACACTCGTCCCTGAAGTATAATATAGGCCGCGATATAGCGAGGTCGTAAATTGAACCATTAGGAGGCGACACCGATGACACGCCGCTGCACTTTGGAACACGACCTGTCTCTTGTTTTTCTCGTGGTTGTCGCCTGTAATCGAAATTTCATCCCCTTCTCATCTAATTTAAAATTAGCCCCAATCCCAATCCGTTCTCTTTCCACGAGAACGTTATTCCAATGAAGAAGGAAAAAAAAAAAAAATAAATAAAAAGTACACGAAAACTTCAAAGTATTCGCATCGAAATAGAATTGGATACGATTGCAAATACGAGGCGTATCTCTTTTCCACGCTACGTGCATTATCTGCACAGTTGGTGAACAGGTGCACGCATCAGCGCCTATTTCAGCAATCGACCGATTACGCGGAACGTTGCCAGAGATTAAGGACGACTGGCGAAACGTCTCCCTCATACCAATCTGCCTACCCAACCTCCTCCTCCTCCTCCTCCTCCTCCTCCTGTCGTCCTCCTGGATGAACGATCCTC
>NW_006263478.1:1065565-1068210 GCF_000469605.1 Apis dorsata
CCACGGCTTCGTTACGTAACGAGCTGTCGTCGTCGACCTCGTCCTCGTCCTCCTCGTCGTTGTCGTCGTCGTCGTCGTCGGCGTCGTGGCGAACTGTAACGTGGGATCGCGCACGCGTATACCGGTGTTTAGGTGAACTCTCTTCTTCTGTTACAGAGGGACACCTTAACGAGATATCGCGCGAGACGTTAGGCGGTGATGGTTTAACGAGACTTCGTGGGTGAACTGCCCAATTGAAAACTTTATTCAATCGCGTAATAATAAAATATCGTGCGACGGATGGATTGAGAGAAGAAAATAATGATATTTGGTAATTGGTTTTTTTCGAATGTTTCGAGGGAATTCGAAGATTTGAGAGATTCTTGGAAGTGTTTATTTTTTTTTTCGAAGAAGAATAACAGAATATAATTGATAAATGTTTCTCCTTTTTTTTTTGTTTAGTACTTTTTTTTTTTCATCGCGAAAATATAATATAATGTATGAATTATCAGGTCGTCGTATCGAAGGATTTAACTAGGCACGTTAATTATTCGAATTAACTGGAAAGTTAAGATATTCGAGAGTTACGAGAGTTTGGTCGGAACGTTCTCGTTTTCTTTTGTTCTTGTATTCGGTTTTAACGTAATGCGTAGAATTTACCTGGCATCCACGTTCTCGAGAGGGAAGAAGAACGGTTTTTTTTAGCGGTTTCTTGAATTTTGCATGCACACCTCATTAGTATGTTGTGCAGAGAGCATTTAGAACGAAAGCAGGATATGTTACGTGCATCTTTAATTTAGAAGATTTCCCGCAATTGTGTTTCCCCCGTATCCCCATGCGCCCTTTCCGTATATGTGGAATTTACAATTTTTTACCAGCGGATAAAAAGTAAACGGATCTCGGTTTGTTAACGACTGATCCGAGGAATAAATAAACTATGAAAGGATGAACTGCTTTCCGCGCGGGATTAAAATAAAAATATTTCTATCGCAAATAATTAAGCAAATTCGAGAGAAGGAGATGTACATTAATCGGAGGAATAAGGAAATAAAATATAATTCTCTGCGTAGAATTGAAATCAAAATAATTCTTCTTTCAAAAATAATCTGAGAAATAAAACGATCGATCGGAACAAATAACGAAGTAAACGAGAATGAGATAAAAATTCTTCCATTAGAAAAAATTATTGATTCGAGAAGAGATGAAAAACTTCAGGCGATGCGATAACTTTTTAATTTCTTTCTGAAGGGGATGGAGATGAAAACGGCGCGAAAATGGCGAGTTCAATGATTTTGTAAAATCTCTGATATTAGACGGGGCTGATCAGTATCCGGATCTCGATGGACTCCTCGGAACGCTTTACGTGGCCGAGACGAGAAGAGGATTCCACGAACTTTGGCCCTGCTACGCTCTTCCGATCAGCTAACCGCTCCTCTTACATCTGGCGCTTTCAGATACGTTTCTATCCATTAAGAGATACACTAGACGCACCATACAGATTTTCTTACGCTAATTACACGCTGTATCTTGGATCGTGAATCGGGATTTTGTACCGTTAATTGCGTTCGCCGCTGGTTACACCGATGATATCGTTGACGATCAGGGAACTGGTAACCAGTTGTTCACTTTCCATGGAAGAGAAGAAAGTTCATCGCAGTTAAATCTTAATCCAATTGAATTGAATTGAATTGAACGTTCGAAAAGATATATTTAATAACCTATTATTCGAATCAAGATGAGATCATTTTTCAAATTCATTTCAGTAAATATTGGAAGATTTGAAATATCGTTTTCAGATTCGTTTCTCGATTGGATTTTATTTATACGCGTGAATTATATACCGCTTTTTCTCCCCCCTTCCCTCGAGTCGAGGTAACGCTCGAGTTGGAGACTAATTTTTATCGAACGACAAGCAAGTGTGAAAGCAAAGTTTAACACCTCTTTGCAATGCAGCAAAACAACAACGTAATATTAAGCTCGATTACCTGGTGATATTACCAGCAACCAAACACGTCATTACGTAAACCATGCACATCAAGCACATGCGAGCTTTAAGCAAACGGTGCAATAAACACTACCCAACGTCTCGTATTCTCACTATACGATCATAAACGACATTTACAACCTCTCCGAGTAAACGTCCCTCCGCGGCTCGTCGAGCGTGCTGCTTACAAGCAGCGGCAAATCGTTTCGCTGGAATCATTAATTCGTCTCAATCGACCAGAAGAGATTAATTCCGGGAACGTCGTCGTTGGCCTCGGCCAAATTCAGTGGCGGCACAGCTAACACGTTTTCGTAATCGAAACGCCATAAAGTTGACACATCTTAAAAGATCCTTCAAAATGATTCGAATCAAAATTTACAATATAATTTACAATCTACCAAATTTTCTTCTCCTCGTCACAAACGAGAGAAAATCCAATGGGGAGAAAAGGATACGAAGAAAATCGAAGATTACGAAGATTCGAATTTTCTAAAAAATATTATTATGTTTGAAACGCAAGGGGGGTTAGGGGGGTTATCGCGGAGGGGTCCGCTCCTGTCTCCTCCCGGTTCTGTCTTGCCGTTTCTGCCGTGGCCGTGGGTTCACGATTCTCGCGTGACCCGTGAACTCTCGCACGTAACGAGATCCCTCTCCCCCTCCCCCCTCCCTCCTCTCCCCATGT
>NW_006263478.1:1068799-1072111 GCF_000469605.1 Apis dorsata
CCGCCTTCGACCATGCACGTGTGCATGCAATTGCTCTCTCTCTCTCTTTTTCTCCTCTTTCGCGCCATTTTCTATTCCTCCTTCTCCTCCTCCCTGCTTCTCTGTTGTTTAATGGAGAATAACCGGAGAGCGGTCGAAGAGGTGGGATTGTTTTGGAAACATGGATGTTTTGGATGGTTCAGTGGGGAGCGTTTCGAAGTTGAGGTTAGGTTAAGTTGAGGGATGGATCGGAGATGTTCGAAAGGAGAATTCTTCGAATTCTTTGGTTATTCTGTCTGGAGAGATTATTAGGTGTCTTTTTTTTTTTTTTTTTGTTTTATGGAATATACGTGAAGTTTGGTGGTGTATATACATTTACGATTTACTTTCGAATGTATGCGGCGTAGATTAATCCATTAGATCGCTTCAAAGGTGAGCGTCTGGTTTCAAAATTTCTTTATACTTTTACTTCATTTACGGTTACGGCGTTATCGGGCACCGATCATCCATAACCGATGCACCGTGAACGAAAGGTTTTATGTCGATCATTAATGACTGACGTGACGGAAAATGTGCTAGGGCTGCTAAAGGTTCTCAAGCGTAAGTCGCGTTCTTTGTGAAAATGACTCTGTAGTTTCGCCAGCATCGCGGCCAGCTTCATCGGGTCGTGGTCTGAAACGCGTTGCTGCTGCTGCTGCTGCTGCTGCTGACAATACACTTTCAACCACCGTTCTCCCTCTAGTGGGAATATTAAAAACGTTCTTCGGTTAAGCGGAAAAATTCGTTGGAATTCGTTGAAAAAAAAAAAGAAAAAAAGGATCGGAATTAGGACACTAATTTCGAAAATTTACGAGCGCGTGACATTTAATTTTCATCGACATTTCAAGAATATTTTAATTACTTTAATTGAATTCGTTGTCAGATGAATCGAAACAAAATTTAAAGAAACGACTGTTACAACAAATCCACGAAGAAACTAAGAAATTTCGAATCTAACAGCACTGTTCAAATCTCGATGATTCTTCGTTACTCGCGGATAACGGAGTATTTTGTTTCGGTATCCACGTGCTCTCCGCGTTTATCCTCGAATTGAAGGCAATTTCTTTTCAACTACCGCCTCACGTTTTCATTTTTCTTTATTTTAGTTCTCCCCCTTTACCTCTCATCTTTTTGCGTGTTATCCATTCCAAAGTGGTTCTCCACCTGTTTATTTCCTTTCTATCCAACTTACGAGTGCGTTTCCTTCGAGATGTACACACTCCATCCGTTCCCTCCTCCCTCCTCTTTTCGTCATAGTTTTTCTATCTCTCATATATCTTCGCTCCTCCGTTTCATTTTCCCTTTGCTACTCGTATCCGTTCGTTTCTTTTATATATATATATACGTGTCTGGATATCGTGGAGCCAACCGTATTTCTGTCTGGCAAACGAGGCTGATATTTTCGAAAGGAAGAATCTTTGCCAAAAATCGTCAGAACGCAGTTGCCATTGTCGAATTAGATTGTTCTTCGAAGATGCACTTCTTTTTTATGGAATACGTGATTAATTAATACCGCAGTATACCGTGTATGCAATATGTATAATTTTATAAATAAATTCGATAAAATATTATTATTCGAAGTTATATTCGAAAAAGAAAAGAATACTTAATCAAGAGACTTTTATTATAGAAATATTAAATTGTCGAATATTTTTGCACAAATGGCGAAAATCTTGCGTACATGCTAGATTAAAATGTACAAAAATATCAGAAATATTTAATTCGATCATGTTTCATTAAGTTCACATTGTGATCGAATATTAGAATTAACGATGCATAAATATCGTTTCAATTCTTCTTAAACGAAGGATGAAAAAAACGTTAAAAAAATACAAACTGAATGATGTCGATTGCGATCTTGATTGCGATCGAAACGTTTAAGAAAAAAGGAAGAAATCGGGCTTTATTAAATATTCTAAACGAGAATCCATCGAATCGGCACTCAGGCTCGTTAAACCATCAGGTTTGGGCAGAGTTCCTTGCGAGTTTACTCAAGAGTCCCTTGTCCCAGAAACGTTCAGTTAGGAGGATTCAAACTTTTCAGTCGTGGCCTTCTTACTCGGTTGACTTATAATAAGCTGATCGCACGTTCCAGTTTTTCAGCGCAACGAACACTTTTTCTGCTTCCTCTTGTATTTCTTCTTCTTCTTCTTCTTCTTCTCTTTTTCCAGAATCTTCTTCTTAACGAAAACTTCCTCGTGCATGGAATCGATAGGTTATTTCGACAAGCTTTATTGAAATTTTTACTACAATTTTGTTGTTAAAGTATTGATAATATCGATCGAAAAGACCTTCAGTTTTATAATCGTTCCTACATCTTTAGAAAAATAAAAGTTCGTTGGCCAACATTGAAACATTAACTTCGTCAATTTTCAAGATGAAATTTACAAGATATCTATACATATATATAAAAAAAAGAATGAAGATTTTGATTAAATAATTTATTCAAAAAAGACTTCAAAAACATTTTGAAATCTTTCTTACATTCAACGATACAATTGTAAGCAAAGATTACTGCTTTTAATATTTCTTTTTTGAATTCTTGCTACTTTATGGGACGAAGAAAGAAGAAAAATTATCATACAGATTAATTCTTTTTATCAATTCTTTAATCAATATCAAATTCTGAACAAGTAAACAATGAATGGAGATAAAATACATAAACGAGAACGATGTATGAAAAATAAAAAAAAAAAGAAAGAAACTCACGATTTCTATTTCATAAACGCATCAATGTATATAAGACATAAGAATCCAAAATCGCGAAAAATCGATATCAAGAAGAAACAGTGCAGTCTATTACTTATAAAAATATTAATAATAAGAAATGCAGCGTTAAAATTCTTCGTCGAGCAAAGGGGGGCGAGGAGAGAAGAATACTTGCGAACAAATTTTTGCGTTCAATTTATTCGGTGTGGGGGAAGAAGAAGAAGAAAAAGAAGAAGAGGAAGAAAAAAAGAAGACATTGGAACGAAACAATTCGAACTGTTCGGTATCAACGGCGCGTTAAATCATGGATGACCCGGCTCCCTCCCGCCGAATTGATTTCCATTCCCGGGATTTTATCGGGCGGTGGGTTCGAGGAAGATCTCTTTGGTCCGTGGTGCGCGAACGTTGGTTGCGCCGCGGTATCGAGGAATACGTGTATATAAATGAGACATGTATATCGACGCCATTGTTCTAAAGTCGTGACAGCGTCGGGTCAGGAACGCGTGTTGTTGCCTCTGCCTCTCCAGAAAGGGGACCCAGAAGGCTACTCTCGCATTAGCATATGCCTCCTCCCCCTCCCCCCCC
>NW_006263478.1:1072462-1074677 GCF_000469605.1 Apis dorsata
GATTCGGATGCTTAAACAACAATATGCCGAGAGTTTCGCGAGGAAACCGAATTTTCGTCATTTCCTTTTTTTGAGAGTTTCTCCTCCTCTTCTTCAACGACACCACGCAATCCACGCGAGGTATGGAATGATATTTGAAGAATATCATTATGGAAGAATATTTGATTAATTATTTATGGAAAGATTTTGATGATTGTTTTTTTTTTTTTTTTTTCAGTGTCGAATCGTTCACGTCGAGTCACGTTGTGATGATTTTTTTATCTGGTTCGTCGAAAAGTTTATTGAACGAGTTTTTATTTAATTTTGATTCGAGATGAAATTAAATTAAATCGATCGAACAAAAATTTATTTAACTTTTTTTTATTTTAAATTTATTTATTTTATTAATCTGGTTTATATCGAGTCTCGAGTTAACAATTAATCAAGTAGAATTTTCATGATACTAATAATAGTATATTAGTTTGACAATATATTATATAAAATCATCGAAGGATGGTATAATTTTATTTACTTTCTATAATATTTTTACGTCGATTGTTGATGAGGAATAGATCTGATATGGAATTTAATGTTAACTGATTACTGAGTAGCTTGCAAAAAATCTTTATGCCTCAACAGATACGAGGTCGGATTATTTTTAAAATTCATTGATATTTATTTTAACCGGGTTATTTAAATTTTGAACGAAACATACATATTAACATACCTTTTCATCGGTATTTTCACGGAATACTCGTTTTTACCTTCTACGGGCCATTAAAAAAAACTGGATTCCTCCACTTACCATAAAGTTCCATTCGATTTATAGAGGGGAGGAATGAATTGGATTATCGGTGAGACCAGCGTTCAATTTATTTCATCGTCGTTTACCTCGACGAGTGGAAAAGTGGCTCGTCGACAATTCCCAAGTTCGTAGATAAAGAAAATTCGCTTCACTCGTAAACTCTGCTTGTGTTCGGAAACACGGTATCTCTAGTGTTCCACGAGTGGAAAACACTTCCGCGTTTATAACGTTACAAGGGTGGAAGGGTATCCGGCAAATGAAGCGGCTCGTTTTCTTTCCAAACCAACCGTATTTACATATAATAACGAGACGATGCAATTGCAATTTTTTTTAGTTTAAAATTTATTCTATTCCACGAGCCGCCGTTTAATGGATAACAACGGATAAATCTTATATATAAACGTTTTTGGAAAAATGGATTATACGCATTCTTCCGCATCCTTGATTCGCCTAACTTTTCAAAATATATATAGAAACTTCATCTCTTCGAATTAACAGCGGAAGCTAAACTTCCGCTTTCTACTCTCTTAAGAGTATTAAGGATTTATCCGGTCAAGTTGAGATTTTGCTTTCTGAATTATCTATTTTCCCAGCTATGGTACATGGTTTCCTTGTCTTTAAAAAAGATTTTTTCATATCTGAATAAATATTCGATAAAATGACCGATAATAACGCGTAATTAAAAAGAAGAAAAAAGTTGTTCCATTTCCATCATGGATGAAAACACGATTATGAAAATTTCCTAAATTTTTCTACCATCGATACTTCAATACATCCCTCCCAAACTTCGAAGTTTCTTTTCTTCCTACCGATTCAATTTCACTCGTTAAAAATTCCATTCGATATACCCTGGCAATTAAAACCAAACTCGTTTCATCTCCCTTCGTAATATCCATCCACCCCCAAATAAAATCACTTCCCTCCCCCTTTCAGAAAATCTCGACTTATCTAGGGTCGATTATTGCTCCGAAGATCAATTAAATTCGAGAGAAAAAGAAGAGAAGAAAAAGGAGAAGAGGGATTTTGTCCGTTTTCTAAAAAGGGCCGGTCCCCTTATCAAAAATTCAATTGGGAATGGAAGGAGGGCATCAATTATTTCCCCGATGCGTTTCGAATTGGCACGATGCTGCCATTTCTAAAATGGCGTTTGCCCGTGGAAACGGCGAGGGGTGGCTTCTGTGTAGCAACATGCTGGAAGTTGCATTGGAACTCGTTGGAAACGAAGGGGGAAGCCTTAGACCGCGCTCGAGCATTATACTCCGCCTTCCCCTATCGATAATGCGCGCAACACATCGCCTGCCCGCATGCAACTTTTACTTTTGCGTGCTATTCTTTCCGCAGGTGCATCAGTTCGCAACTTCGTTCGTCCTCTTTTTTCTTCTCTTCTTTTCTCTCTCTCTCTTTTCTTTTTCTTTTTTTTTTTTTTTTTTT
>NW_006263478.1:1075079-1076473 GCF_000469605.1 Apis dorsata
GCCTTTGATGGGCAAGGTGAATTATTTAGAACCTCGTAGAACTCTTGAATGTTGCATTTTTCTTGATCATCGTTTCAATTGGATTTTCTCCAGTTTTTTTTTTTCTCTTCTTTTCAGAGATGTGTGTTTTTATATGTATTTTTTTTTTTTTTTTTTGAAATGAATAAATTAAAAGTTGAAAGAACGCGTGCAATTTGGAATATTGTAAGATACTTTACGAAATGAAAGAAATTATAGATAGGATAATATAGATTAAAAGTCGCGTAAAAATCGTCCATATTTTTCTTCTATAATCACGATTTCAATTTTCTTGAATTTCCCTCCTCTCTTTTTTTTTAATTTTCGCGAATCCATGGTTATCCGTGGTTTTATCCGTGGTTATCGTTTCCTCAAGTTTTATATTTTATTACGATCTCTCCAACTTTTAAGTTGAGAAAGAAAAAAAATTAAAAATACCTGGTGGACTTAAAAGGGACTGGAAAGAATTTTTGGTAGTCGTTAAATACTACGTACGTTACCGAGTACAAGTTTGTGAATAATTTCTGTAACTCTGTTAGAACTTGAAATAGTCGGCCACATTTGTAACACGGAACGGCGAAGGGAAATTGCGAAACTTTCCACCACATGCGACGATGTGTCATAATTCTGGGCCAACGAGGACAATATCTTCGAGAGGAATTCAAGCATTATCTCGCTTACTTGACACAAGATTTTCCCCCTATCGCGACGATGAAACTTCCTTCGCGAATGAAGTCGGGCGAAGATCAACTTGGGATCGATCGTTTTCGTCGATTCGACTCCAAAGAAACAAAAAAAAAAAAAAAAAAAAAAAAAAAAAAAAAAGAAAACGAAGCCATTAACTAAACGAGTCTTCATTATCTTACCTACACCTATTTTAAAATCCTCCAATCTCACGCCAAAATTGCGCCCATTACGTAACGATCGCATCATCCCTTCCTTCTTTCCTTCCTTCCTTCTTTCCCCCTCTCCCTACGATTCTTCGTTTGCACGACTCGAATCGCACCTAAAAAACCCCGTTTAATCCGCTCTGGAAAACGCGACGCGGCTCGAATTCCAAACCGATTCCAATCCAAAGTAGCCTCTTCCCTCTCCCTTCCTCCCCCTCCCCCCTCGATTTATCGTCGAAAGTTCCGCTCGTAAAAGTTTCGAAATTTGTCCTTGAACAGCCCCTCTCCCCCTCCACAGCGGCCCCGTTCGAAATTACGATCCATCTTCGTCGCGTATATATTCGGGGCGGAGGGGTTGGGAAACGGGGGGAAAGGAGAGGGGGGTGCGAGATAATGCCCGAATTCCGTGCAACCGCGCCGAGACCGTGGCGAAACAGTGGCGGCCTACGAGGCATCGGTGTCGTAGATAAGCGGAATCTCGGCAGG
>NW_006263478.1:1076501-1076738 GCF_000469605.1 Apis dorsata
ATTATCGAGGAGACGGTGAAACAGGGCGGGCGGGTGGTGAAAAAGAGGGTCGAGGCGGAGGAGGTGGGCGGGAAGTGCAATTTTGCAGCGTAAACCCTGGCGTTGGGCCAGGGCCGTGTATCACTCCGCATCGGAATTCGTTGTTCCACGTCTCGTTACCAGTCAGAGTTTTCTGCCCGCCCGCCACGCCAAACTTTTATCCCTCGTCGTCGGCAATTTACCCGTAAAAGGTCGGGT
>NW_006263478.1:1076847-1078554 GCF_000469605.1 Apis dorsata
ACGTGTACGAGAAATATCCCTCTTCCTCTCTCTCTCTTCTTTTTTCTTTCTTTTTTTTTCTAGCTTTTACCAACGTGGATAAAAAAATTTGTATTACTATTGTTTATCGGTAGTAGTAGATTGATGTAATTGATCAGGTTTATCAGGGTTAATTAAAATATTTAAACGACGAAGAGATTTTTGAGTCATTTTCAGAGAATATGGCTTCTTATGTTCTTTTTTTCACAGGTTTTATTACTCGTTGAAAGGGTTATTCTTTTTTTATTTTTTTTTATTTTATTTTGGAAAGGATCATCTTTCTTAGTATGTACGTATTTTTCTTAGGACACGAACCGGCATGTTCGATGGCGAATACCTTCCACTTCTGCATTCTTGAAATTCCGGTGAAAGAAACAGGGTCAGCACGCTCATCGATTCTACCACGCGCGATTTTTCTTCGATGAAGTTCTACCCTGTTCCGCGTTAAAGTGGAACGTGGCGGGAAGAAAGAGGAAGTTTCTTGGAGAATCTTGGGTGGAGGAGGGTGGATGGAATCTTCTTTTGTGGATAAGTTGGTAATTCTGATAGGAGTAATGTAGGCGGGGAAAAAAGGAACGATAATTTTTCGCAAAATTTTTCTTTATTACGAGAATAATTAATTAACAATTATCGTGAAAACTAACAAAATTATTTTCTTTTTTAGTATTCAATGTGACATGGTTCACTGGAAGAATTGGAAGAATTTGTAGCACCACAGTAACGAAAAATACGTATACAATCGATATAAACAATCGTTAAGCTTCTTGGAATGTTTGTAAGAAAGATTAGAAGGTTGAACAATTAGTAGAGATTGCGAATATATATACTATACACAAGATCTATAAATTGAAATAATAATTTTAGATATATGAAGATATAGAAGAAGAATCTTCGAGGAAAGTTTGAGAAAAATGCAAATAAGTTCCAAGGTTTCAAAAGAATTTTTCAACGAAAGTTAATAGAACGGAGAAGCTAATAATAGAGTAGAGGACAGTTTCAAATTAACCGTTTAAAGTAGCTTTTCCTAGAAAATTGTATGCACTTTTTGCATTATTCATTTACCACCTACTTGCTATAACTCTTTCAAAGAATACGTACCTATCTATTAACGTATTGTTTTACATTGTTTCACATCGAACGCTCGTTTAATTAAATTTACTCGAGACGAGTAAAAATTAGATATATACGATTAAAAATTCGAAACGAACGAAATAGGAATAAACAAAGATCGAAAGATCATCTTTTTCAATTTTTTTCCTGAAAAAAGTTTTTAAAAGAACTTAAATACTCTCTATATATATACATATATAACAACAATACATTCACCGCGAAATGAAACTTAATTATTATTTTTCAAGAAAAAAAAAATAGATCCCCAAAATTTCTTACGCAACGATTCGAAATTTAAAATTTAACATTCCTTTCCGGAAAATTTGCGGAACGTGTGAAAAATCGGCCGGTCGCCGCCATAACCAGGTACACTCCAACTCTCCATTTCTCGCGTAATGTAATAATGGGGCCAGCAATGACCTACCCCAACAGAGCTGAGTCGAGCAGGAGGGTAGATACGAAGGGGAGAAGCGTAGACAGCTGCGGGCCGGGGGGACGAAGAGGGGGAGACCCCGTCCACGGGCCGACGAGTCGAGGGTCGTAAAACCCCCTACACATCGTCCGACTCGTCCTACCGCC
>NW_006263478.1:1078645-1080073 GCF_000469605.1 Apis dorsata
CCAGACGACCCTAACCTGCCTCACGTCTCACTGGCATGGGGCGGGTTGAGAGCCGGGACCACGTGGAGGGCGAGGCTGAGGATCGAGGGGGGTCGAGCAGCAACAAAACGTCATCCCCTCGTGTCACAGAGACACACTTTTACCGCGGCCCAACCCCTCCGATTCCGTAACCCTCCTTCCGCTTGGTAATCCTCGCCATCGGGAGCCGCGTTTTCAGGCGTGTTCGAACAGGATTCGAAACACTCCACGCTTCTTTTCCACGCTTAGGCTCTTCTGCCTCTGCGTGGAGTCGAGAGTGGAAACGGATGGTGGACGGTAATTCGAGTAATTGTCCGTTTCGAGGAAAATATTTTCGAGAGTTTTAAACGTATCTGTAGTTTTAATTGTATCGGAGGGAAGATCGAAATTGTGAAAATTTTGTGAATTTTTTTACCTTTGCCTTTAAATATACTGTTGCATTTTTTGAGTCGTTGATGAAAACTTCCAAATAATCCTCTCGAAAAGAAACTTTCTCGAATGCTGCCCCCAAACGATCCAAAATTTTCGAAATTTCGATGCAACTTTCACGCGAAAAATCACTCGGTAAAGGAAACCCTCCCTCGAACGCGCCTTTAACACCCTTTAGCGATTGCGGGTGTTAGAGGGGACACCGTCGACCTCTCCGCCTTTCTTCCTTCCTTCCTTCCTTCCATCTTTCCACTCCTCCCCCCTTCCTTTTTTTTCTCCCTTTTCCGCGCCTCGTACCCAGTCGTGTTATTCGTTCGAATCGCTCGTTGCTCGTTGTTCGTTAGTCGGTTAGTTAGTTACACGAGGGAGGGGAATTGGTGTGTGCGTGCACCTTTTTCGCCGAGGTGGCCGGCGCGCGTCTGTCGCCATTAATGGAAACGGCACGAACGCAAAGTTGGAACGCGAACTCTTCGTTTCACTGACACGCGATGACCTTTTCGCCTCTCGCTCTGCCTCGCCTCGATTCGCGGAAATCGGCATTGGATGGATTCGTCGCGCCGAAATGGTAATCGCTTCGTTACGTCGTGCGCTCCTTTCTTCGTCAAACCCGGCGATTTCGATCGATCGTGCGTGCGTGTGCGCGCGTGTATATGTGTGTGTATATCTTGTAAGCGAGAGGAGAGAACTTTTCGAGAACTCCCCGTTCGAACATGCGTGCTCGTCTCGAAATCGGGGACACACAGGGAGCGCGATGATTTTTGTTGTTTGTTGTGCTTTTTAGAGGAGGGGTGGGAGGGAGACTGTTGGCAAGTGTTCCACCCGCGCGAACGGGTGCATATTTCGACGCGAAATCAGGGCGAAATAATTTATGATCGGTCTTTATGGGTCAATTTTTATCGCCCCATGATTTAAACTATTCTGTTTTGTTCGTGCAGCAGCAGAGAGAGAGAGAGAGAGAGAGAGAGAGAGAGAGAGAGAGAT
>NW_006263478.1:1080231-1085182 GCF_000469605.1 Apis dorsata
TCACTTTTCTAATTTCGTTATTAATTTTGTTATCGAGGAATTTTTGCCCAGTTTGGCCAGAGATTTGACGAATTCTATTATATATGTATGTAGTTTTTCTTTTTTTATTTTATTTGTGTTCTTTTTCTAATTTTATTTAGTTCTTTAGTAGGTAGACGAAAGAATTTTGTAAAGCAAGTTGAAATTTTTAATTTTAATTCTTAATTTTTAGATTACCTTGATTTTATGAAATTTTCGTTTTGCAGTGAATAATGAAACGTAAGTATCTTCGAAGATGTGGAATGTGGAATGAATTTTGGTATTTACATTTTATTAGCTTTCATTAGTTGTATTTTTATTTTATTAATATTTTATTTTTACAGGAAACAAAGAAACGTCTATATTTATATTTTAAAATCATTCATTATGCAGATTCGATTTTATATTTCTATTTTTTCATTTCTGAAGAAATTAAATCTAATTTAAATGAAAATTTATTCGAATTTTTGCAGACGGTACATTGAGAAAAATCTTTGCTTTCTTTTCATTAACTTTTTAAAATATATAGATCATCAGATACAACGAATATCATCGAATAAAACGTATTTTGTCAACGTTTACTTCTCCTGTTAATCGTATTTTAAATTATAAAATATAGAATTCTCCGTGATTCTGACTGAAACGTTGAATTATGATAGCGTTCATTTAAATAAGAAACTGTTTACGTAAGGAATTACACATTTTTATTCGTTTCAGAGAAGAAAATATTTATATTATAACAACACGCTGTATTACACGATAAAGAACGGTAAATTGCGCTACCAAAAGTAATATAGGCATTCAGCAAGCAAGTGTAATTCAAGCATTGAAGAGTAACTATACGCATTCATATCTCATAATTAGGGAACGTTCGCAAACATGCGTCGCGTGTAATATAAATTAATTTTGTTGAATTTACATCTTTTAAAAGAACTTCAACTAAAAAAGAAAATTCTGCTCGCGGAATCGAATAAAATGATAAAAGATCGGCAAGAAGGAGAAATTTGTAATATACCTAAATACCTCTCTTCTTCCTTATAAATTTATTTCCATTCACTTTGAATCGTAACGCACGATATCTTTCCATCTTAAATTTCTCTCTGATCATTAATCATTGATTATTAAAACGTGAAAAAAGAAAGAAAAACAAAAAAAAGAAAGAAACACCTTGAAAATTTCCTTCGAGAAACATCATTCGTGTTCGCAAAAAATCACATTTTTACAGTGTTACACAACAATTCGACCAATTGAATTATTCTCCTCCCGTCTTCTAGTCGCAATATATCGGAACCGAAACACGCTAATTCCATTCGTCTCATTTTTCAATAAATCGTTTCGCAGTCAGCAAAGATCCGATCCCCGATATTATCTCCCACCCCTCCTCGCCTCCCACGATGAATAACATTTCGCAATCGAAACGTGCGATTGCATTAATCTCGCCGTAAAACAAAAGCCACTGTGTCGCCGTTGGTTTCTCGCGAGGGAGGCCAAGAGAGGGGGGGAGGGTCGGGTCGGGAGGCAGAGCGCCATGGTCGATTCCCAAAGGCCCTGCTGAGTCGTGTCGTCGTCGGTTCGAAGAAAATCCGGCCGGTTGGACTGAACGAGAAGAACACTCTCTCCCTCTCTCTCTCTCCCCCTCTCTCTCTCTCTCTCTCTCTGTTCTCTCGCGCGCAAGTTCGTCGAACGAGCACGAGGGAAGAAGGAGGTCACGACAGCGCTTTAACCCTTTCGAAGCCATCCGAGGCGATAGGAGCGTCTTGACCCGTCCTATCTCCACTTTGCCGTGCCCTATCCTCCACGGCGGCGCAGCGTGACGTAATTCCAGCACGAACCTAGGAGGTTCGACCTATGAGACCTACGAGACGGATGCACGCGCCCGTCCATGCTTCTCCGTGCTGGCGTCTGCCCCTGTGTGGGTGTACCTGAATCTTCGCTACGTGCTCGTTTCCNGTGTGCATCGGTGTACTTGTCCCTGCGCTCGTGTACGTGTCTCTGGAATAACCGTGCACCCACGTACCACATGCATGGACACACGCATCCGACGTTCCAACATTCGAGCATATATATATATAATATATGTATATATATATATATATATATATATATATACACTCNCGATACCGCACGATTTCGAGGAGAGAGATCCCTTTTCGGGTATAAAGCTCTGCGGAGCATCGTCGTCGTCGTCGTCGTCGTCGTCGTCCTCGGATTCAAAGGTATGATCAGACGGAACGGACGAGGCGGTAATACTGGCCTCGTGCACGTCTCTGAGCATTTTAATGGCTGCTTAGAAACCGGCTATATTAAACCGCTTTCCATCCTCTGATGTGGCGTGTTCGTTTCGAGCTACGATGTCCCCTGTATTTCGTCTGTTTCTGAGTTTAATCTTTTCCCCTACCCCTTTGTTTCTTTTCCTCGCTTTTGATCGTGCCCTTTGAAGCTCTCGAGGAAAATTTGGAAAATTGGATTCGCGGTTGTAAGTTCATCGTTACAGACTATATTGAGAGAGCAAGAAAAAAAATAGGATAATAAGTATATATAATAAATAATAATATATAATAAAAATAGTAATAGTAAGTAGATTAAACGTTCTTTACGCGTAATTGTTTATTTATTTTTTTTTTTTTAGAAAGAAATTTTACGAAAACAAATAACATCATGAAGGATATGTTAATTAAGAAATAATATTATAATAAAAATAGTATAATATGTATACGATTATTATAGATTTGTTTTTTACGCGTAATTGTTTATTTATTTATTTTTTTTAGAAAGAAATTTTACGAATATTCAACAAATAATACTCATCACGAGGGATATATTAATTAAGAAATATTAAAATATTTTATTTTGCTAATATTTTTTGTTTTAATATAATAGAATATATTGAAAGAAAAGAAACGAAAGAAAAAAACTTAATCTAATTTAATCAAATTCGCGTATCGTTGGATAATCTAGATCATCGATCGATATCCGATATCGCATCGAATCGACTCTGTTGCACGAGAATCGAAAGTGACAAGACCCGCGACAAAGTTATCGATTTAATACCTCTTTTACGGATATTCGATTCAAACTTTCCTCGGCCGCTGTGTATATTCACGGCGCGCCCCCTCTCGCGCCCCCCCGTTCATCCCCCGCGCGCGCCACGTCCGCCGTTGCAGTTACCGGTACACTTGCACCTCAAGAAAGTTTCTTCGGTGTTCTGCATAAACATTACGAGCAAAAGTGAAAGTAGCAGCGTCACTAAAGGAAAGTTTCGTCGTGAGATAGGACAGTAGTACTTGCACCCTCGATATCGTTCGAAAACCTTCGCGCGAAACGACCCGATTTATACATTTCTCTCTGTCGCACGCATCGTAACTGAGAGTATAATTATATTTCTATATATATGTGTGTGTGTATACCGATTATAAATCTTCGTCATTTTTATTATTCTTTCAAATCTAAAGATATTTACAGATATGGACAGATTGAAGAATTATCGGTGAAAGAATCAAGCATCGAACTCTGTACAATTTATTAACGAACATGATACAAATTTAAATAACGATTAATAATCCCAAAAACTCTACGATATTTCTTCGAGCGATCGAAAGAGTGATCAAACGAGTGGATGATAAAACAAAAAAAAGGAAGGATTAGTTCTAAAATTCCCAAGGATATAAAAAAGCTAAGAGCGCACAACCAGTCTAAAACCACGTAAGACCCGTGAGAGACACGATGGATCGGGATCGACGTCGAATCAGATCGCGCGTATAGATCTTGTCGCTGTTCGGTTCCCCACGAAAACTGTGGCTCTGCGGCCGGGCGCACAGCAGTCGCCCGGAAAGATTTCCGTCGTTTTTCTTCCGCGCTCATCTTCCTAATCTTCTTTGAGAGCGTCACTCGGTCTCGGTCGGCGTCGATACCGTGGCCCGCCGGCGGAATCTGCAATCGGCGGACCCGGCGGCTATATATGTGTACATATATATATATATATAGGGGGATGGCGTTCGCAACCGAGCTGACTGCAGTTTTTCCACGGTGAGAAATAGGGTCTTGGGGTGTGTAAACCCGGTTACTTATGGAGGCCATTCCGGTCTGCGGGCTCGCCGGCCTCCGGCTGAGGGGTTTTAAGGACTTAGCTCGACATTAGCGTCCCTGGAGGGTGAGCTAGAGGAGGTGGTGTGGAGGTTGGACGTGGATGCGAAGATAGCCCGAGAGGAAGGTGAAGTTAGTTTGTGCGGGGTAAAGAGTGAGAGAGAGAGAGAGAGAGATGGCGAAAAGGGAGAGCGTGGCGATAAAGAGGGAGAAAGAGGTTCGTACTGGAGATACGAGAAAAGAGAGAGAGAGAGAGAGAAAGGGATGGAGAAAGAGAGGAATAAAGGGAGAAACGGGGATAAAGCGAAAGAGGGATAGTTGCAGGGAGTAAGCCGTGGATAGGGTTGCGAGGACTGAGAGTAAGGGTGGATAGTCGGTGGCCAGGGGGTTCCTCGGGCTGGTGGTGGAAGAGAATCGCTGAGGCGGAGGACGGGAGGGAGGAGGAGGGAGGGAGGGATGGATGTGCGGCGATTTGGTTTCCAATCATGGGACGACGGGACGCGCCTCTATCGAGCGAGCAGAGGCCCGGCCATCCTACCCCATCCTCTCCGTCGCTTGGAGCCATGTCGGTGCTGGTGGTGCTGGTGCAAACCAACCCAACCCAACCCAACCCAACGGACTCCTCTCTCCTTCGGCTGCACCTCCGCGTCTCAACCAACCGCCCTCCTCCTCCTCCTCTCCCTCCTCTTCCTACTTCTCATCCTCCGCCACTCTCCTTTACCACCCTCGGCTTGCCACCCACTGCTACCTACCGCCGTACTCTTCCTCCTACTCCTTCTCCTTCTCCTCCTCCTCCTCCTCCTCCTCCTCATCCACCTACTACTGCTTCTCGTCCTCCTGCCTCCGTCCT
>NW_006263478.1:1085338-1089582 GCF_000469605.1 Apis dorsata
ACCCCGCTACAACCTTCTCAACCAGTGCAGACACACTTACACGCACTCGCAACTTTCGTCCTCTGTCCTCGTCCTCTCTCCCGCGATCACTCTTCGAACGGTCTCCGGAATACGTATTTCGCCTATTCCGCAACCTAGGCCAATTCCGAAAAGAAAAAAATCTTAACGTTTCTCGTTCCACGTCTTCGAATGCCTCGAGTTGTTGTTCCAGGGAATCTCGCGTCCACGGCGAGATCCTTCCACTGTCTAATGATAGAAGAGGATTTCGAGTAACTGGCTGGTATTATCGCAATTAAACCGGGTAATTCGATCGAGATCGACGGTTTTCAAATTTTCCATTGATATAATCGGGTGTTGGATACCGTCCGCGTAAAATCTTGTTAGATCGATATTAACCCTCGTCGTGGTGGGGATCCCTCTTTTCGTTCTTTTTCGCGCGTTCTGTATATATATATATTTGAACCGTTTGGTGTTTGATAAGAATTGGAACTTGTTCGACGATTGCATTTTATATTTCCTTTCGTTTAAAAAGAAAAAAAAAAAAAAAAGGAAAATAAAGGAAAATTTTTTCAGATATTCGACAGAATATTGTTTACGTGTATCTATTAATCAGAAACTTATTTTCGTTCTCATTATGGTAATGAGCAAGCGCATCCACCGTGAACACAAATTGGAAGGCGCCCTACTCTACTGGATTGTAAGACAAATAGGGTGTTGCTTCCCCCGCCTAGGTGGAGACACAACGGCGTGACGAGGTATCAAAACGGAGGGGCGAAACGCTTCTATTTGTCGCGTCGCATATTTCGTCCAGGGCTGGCTGGTTAGGTTAACGCGGCATTATACGCGGCAACACGTTTTCCGAAATTATTAACCGCGCACGCCTCTCGCGACAACGAGCGAACGGTATCGTCTCTAATACCATAACCGTGTTTGCAGCTAGTGACAATGCGATTAGAAGGGGAGGGGGAAGGGGGAGGAGGCGCATCGAAACGCGGAATAGCCTTAGGTCGTCTAGACGTGTTGCGTGGGTGTGTTGCGTATAATGACGCGTAACGAGATTAGCAACTTTGTAAAAACGTCGTCGAACATTGTTTACCAACTTCCGCTTACTCGAAACTTTTCGAAAAAGACAAATTCGCGGGGAGAAGAAAGCCGACTTCTTCTTCTTCTTTCTTTTCCTCTTCTTCTTCTTCTTCTTCTTCTTCTTCTTCATAGCGTCTGTGCCTCAACGTCTGCTACCACTTCCCGCGTATGAATACTTGAGAACTTTTCGAGGAATTTCTTAATGAGCGAATGCGTTACAGAGCCCGCCCTTGCTAATTCCGGTTTCTTTATTATAAAATGGAACGTGTGACATCCATAGCAACGACGCATATGAATTTTTCCTTCGTCGCGTTTTTAATATTGTTTTCTCGAATTACGCGTGTATGGAAAGTATATATTTTCTAATTATTGGAAAAAATTAGATTTAAACATCGAATATATAAGATTAAGAAGAAAGATTAATTTAAGGACAGGAGGAATCGATCGATGAAAATTAGAAGCGAAAAGTATTATAAGTCTTTAATTTTCAGATATCAAAATTGAATTCAATTTCCAAATATTTCTATATCTAATAATTTCATTAATCTTATAATTTTGCAACGATAGAACGATTGATGGTTGCTCGAAGAAAGAAACAATCGCGAGTCGGGATTTCTTTTTTTCGACGAGTGTATCGCGCATATCCGAGGGTATTAAAACTCCGTTGTTCGCGAGGGTAGTGAGGCGGGGGCTGGTCGACTCGAGAGTGGTTTACATCCATCTTTCGCGGTTTAACGCAGCCCAGCCGACTTTCAACCCCTCGTCTTGCATCGTCAGGAATGTTTAATTAACGCACTTCGACCCGCTTTTCCTGGACTTCCATTGTTGACATTTTTCTGCCACGAACACGCCACCTCTCGCCATCACTACCACCACCACCACCACCACCACCGCTATCCAACTTTCTTAATGGCCAGGTGACTGGCTCTTTAAGCGTTATTAGCATGCGCGAAGTGCAAAGTTTCGTGCTGGCCTCTCCTCCTCTCAGAAGATTGACTTTTGATATTTCGGCCAGAATTTTTCTTTGCAAAATCGAATTTTTATATATAGCAATGATCTTGCGTGTAATATTATTCGATATTTAATACATTTAAAATATATTGAACAGGTATATTTTGTATTGTATTATAATAATATTAGAATAATGCGTAATTGTATCATTATGAGAATATATTAGATCACGTAAAATGTGATCTTTGCGTATTACGTAGTAAGTTTTAAAATTGAGGAATATTAGCAGTTATTCTTTTTTTTTTTTTTTCAGAGAGAATCAATTTTTAACTAGAACTCAATTCAATTTTATGACGTTTTAATATTGTTTGTAAATGTAAGAAAATAAAGTGGAGGACGTTACAAAGGGGAAGAGAACGAACACCGACAATATCAAAACGGTTATAATACTTTAAAATCACTTTACTATGCGTTTAAAAAAAAGAGGGAAATATAAAATTTCACCTTTCGAATAAAATTTATACGAGTGTGTTCTTTAAACTTCTTGATTCGCTTCTTGCCACGTTGTAAAAATTATCGCATCGAAATCAAACGTAGAATAAAAAAGTAAACATCCAACAACGATGAAACACGATTTTTGTTATGGATAAATCTTATCATAAAATTTCTTAAAATTTATCTTTCCGCCGTAAGAAATATTTCGATCACAATCTCCTTCGTTCGAGTCTTCGTTTATTCGTTTCTCGCAAGCTCAAATTTTCGATATATATCGAAAATGGAAGTCGATGAACAGTTTACTTAGCCCCTTGTTCCATCGTCATCGACCTAACGTATTCTCGCGTCATCGTTAGTAGCGATGACCTAAGGAGAAAGCAGCATCGTTTCTCCTGGACGAGATGCTCTTAGAGAGCTCTCATCCCTTATCGACGTCCCGATACAACTACCCTGCATTATCGGCAATTTCACTGACCTAAGGAAGAAGTCCTTCGCGAGTAAGACGCTCTGAGAACGCGCAAGGCTTGAGCAGCTGCTCGAATTTTACCGATATTGGTACCACGACGTCACGTTAAATTCGCGGTAAAATTGCTACATCCTCTTTAATGATGCATCGCATCGACGAGAAGCATGCGGGAGAACGAGAGACTTCTTTCTTCTACCAAGCTCTAGTCATTTCTTGCGTTTGATAATCACAGAGGGAAGAATAAAATTCCGTTTTTAAGTTGAATATAAGGCTTAAAGAATTGTTATTATATTTCTTCTTTCTTTCGATCGATAAGTAGAGCGTCAGTTGGACGAAAATTCAATTTGTTCAGAATTTTCATAAAATTTTAAAAAACATCGGAATAGAAACCGATTTCCCTTTCACTGGAAACTTAACTCCAAGTACTTATTACAGTTTACGAACTTTTTATACCCTCATTACATCTCGTCAACTCTTTTTCAGAAGAACAAAAAAAAATAAATAAAAATAAAAGAGAATTAGCTGCGTGGAGATAATATCGTTTCGCAATACTATCCTCAAACGTATCTTAAAGAATATTTTTCACTTTCTTTCGTGTTAACAACAATCGAAATGGAATGCAACAACGAAAATGGGAGGAAAAAGTCCCTTCAAAAAGGTCGACACCAATGCGCAAACAATCTTTCTCCCGTCATCCACCGATGATCCTTTCCAATCTTTCTTCTCCGACAGCATCGATATTTTTCAAAAAAGGAAAGAAGAAAGAAAGAAAGGAAAAAGAAAAAAATAAGAAGAAGAGAAGACTACATCCTAAAAGAAATTTTAGGACGGAGAGCGTATTAGCAGCGACAAGGGAAAACGAGGAGAGGGAGGGTGGGAAAGTTATGTCGGGGAGTGGAGGGGGAGGACGGAGGAAGGAGCGTACGCGACTCATTAAACGCGTTGCCCTCCCGAAGCGCGGTCGCATCTGTTTTCGCGGGCTGCGATGGTATCGCGACGCACACGATCGAGGGCAGTCGTGAGAGGCGGAAGCAGCGAGAAGGAAGAAGCACGTCGCAGTTGATAGGCAAGACGCCTTTAGAGCGCGCAGGGGTTGAGCACCCGTTTGATGCCCTACATAGCGGAGAGTCTCGGAGGGCGGAGAGGGTGGCGGTCGGGATGGTCTGGGCAGGGACGAAAGTGGCGCGAGGGTGGTAGAAGGTGGTGGGTTTCCGAGGAAGGAGGAAGACGAGGATCGAGGAGGGTGGCG
>NW_006263478.1:1090526-1093317 GCF_000469605.1 Apis dorsata
CCCGCATCGCCTCTTCGACCCTCTTCCACCAGTTACGACACACGTACACACAAGAGCGAACACGTGCTCGTGCTACGTGGAGGGACGTAGGGTAGTAGGCAGCCGTACACACGTTCGCGCGGGCAAGCACGCACGTAGTTGCAGTTGCGCCGAGTCACACGCACACATGTCCTCTTTCCAGCCCCGTCGTCGTCTACTACTCCACACCGCCTCCTCCGTCCACCGCCTCTTCTACCTCCTACAACCACCACCTCCTCCTCCTCCTCCTCCTCCTCCTTCCCTTTTCCGCATCCGTCCCTTTTCCGCTTCGAGTCGCGCTCCCTTGCTCCCGCACGCTCACGCAAACCCAGGACCTACGGACCTAGGAACCGCACCCCGAATATCGAGCCGCTCTCTCCAACGTCGCCAAATGCTTTTCGGGAATGCGGTCCGTCCGATATCTCTCTCCCTCGTCGCGGCCCGGCCACGCTCTCTGCCTGCATTTTCACGATCGTTCGCTCTCTCTCTCTCTCTCTCTCTCTCTCTTTCGAATCGAGCGGAGATTCGTGGCTTTGCTCCGCCGCGAAACACCACTGCCAAATTGAGCGCGCTGCAATTAATTTCCCCGTGGCCCTTTGACCCGCTCTTTTTTCCTCCGCTTCTTCGTTCCGTTTGCGTTCCCGATCACGCCGCCCCGAAAATTGATAGTTCCATTCCGCCCAAAGAATTTCGAGGAAAGTATTGTATTCTTCTTTCGCGCGAAGAAAAACTTTCCTGAAATTGATCAAATTGACCGAGATTGCGAAATGACGAGTCCATATCTTTTTCTTTCTCTTTTTGTTTGGAAATTTCCTCGAATATCGTATCGTAACATTCTTCTTCTTCGCGATTTGAATTATCGATTTGATTCGATCACTCGAAATTAAAATTTTGCTTTGGAATGATATCGAAATACTCGAACGGATAATTGAGATAGAAAAGATGTAGCGTAAAGAAGTTTATAAATCCTGTTTTAATACCATTTAAGCTATTACGGTTAGGCTACTAGATTTATTATAGATTCTTCTACGTCATTTCTCCCTTTTCAAAAGACTAAAAGATCCTTAAAATCTTCAAAATTTTCCAAATAATCTTTTAATTCTTGAACATATTCCTCTTTCTTTCTTTCTTTTTTTTTTTTTTTTGAAAAGTTATCATTTCCGTACAACGTGCGTACAATGGAATGATATATATCTTTAAGGAGGTACATACGAATAAAAAAATGCCAGCACGCTATTCAAAATAATAACTTCATCGTCCCGCGATAAAAATTTCAAGCAACAAAAAAGCAAAGTTGCAATTTTAATCAGCCCGTTCAAAAACTATTATCCTGAAACCCGCCCCCTGAAAAAAAACTCGTCGAGATCCCGACGAGCTTGCGCGCGAGAGCCGCGAGAATGAAAAGTCCCGAACTAGCTCGCTGTCAAGATTCCAAAGCGGCGCGTTGAAAGATTCATAGGGATAAACAGCGATGGAAAAGAGATGGGGGATGATGGTTGAAGAGGTGGGTGGAGGGGTGGTTGGAACGTCGGCGTCGCCGTTGACGTAACTTCGCGAAATACGTAATTAAATAGCGAGTCGATCCGTTCCATCGTCGAGTATCCCGCGGGGTACATTCCGATTTCTGCATTCTGCCTCCTCCCTCCCCTCCCCTCCCCTCTTCTCTCTCTCTCTCTCTCTCTGCTCTCCGCCGCCCCCTCCCTCTTCCCCCCGACCACCGCCACGGCGCGCTTCCTCCATTACCCTGGGCCGCGTTGCATATTTCAGCCATCCGATTTCCAGCCCTGTCACCGTTTCGCCCCGTTTTATCTCGCCGATAATTGTATTTCCGTTCAGCGCCGCTGATCAGACCACCGGCGCGCGGTCAACGTGTTCTCCGATATATTTATAATCGAACGTTCCGCCGGAAGGGGTGGAGTAACGTGGAATAATCCGCGGATGGATTCTGTGCGATGCTTGTTTTTTTTCTCTCTTTCTCTTTCTCTCTTCTTCTCTCTTTCTTTCTTTCTTTCTTTTTGGAGGGAGAAGGGGAATTGGCGGATCCCTTTGCAGATGGGAAAATTCTCGATATCGTTTTCGATTTTGATTTCTTGAATCTGTGAGATTAAATTAGGAATTAGGTAAAGGGATGTTGAATAATTGGTGTTGATTTTAAGGGTGAGTTTAAGAATTTTTTTTTTTAGATAGAAAGATAGGTAATTTGTTATTATTGTTTTTTTTGGTAGGTAATTTGTATTTCATTCGAAGGGATTTTTAAGCGAGGTGTGGAGGTGTATCGATGAGTTTTCTCGAGAAGAAATCGAAGGAATATTTTATGAAAAGGGGAAATTGATATAAAGGGAAAGAGTGGATGCTTCTTTTTTTAGAATGAACTAGAGGTGAACTAGAGGATTAAAGGAAATTCAATTTCAACAGTCTGTGAGATTAATTATCTGGCTTAAACTTAAACGCAAAGTGACGCGTCGCGGGACAATAGAATCAGATTCCGATATCCATGCATGTCTAAACCATTTGGCTTTTTTGCTCTCATCACGACTCGTATCGTGTACACATCAAACGGTCGCGTTTAACGTTTAACGAGATCGATTTCTTGATTCGATGATACAAAATGCATTTAGATAAAAAAAAAAAAAATACTTTCTCCCAAACCAATCATATCAATAACTCGATAATTAAATCAAAATTCAACATCAAATCAAATTCATCGCGCTACACTTATACTACTCTCATCTATATCTATACTTATATATATATATATATATATATATATATA
>NW_006263478.1:1093739-1095830 GCF_000469605.1 Apis dorsata
AAAATTCACACAAAATTCCGCGTAACGAGTGAAAAATTATTCCAGAAATCGACAACAAATCAACAACTCTGCACGCTCGATCGCTCGATCGGTAAAATAGAAATTTTCCCTTCATTCAAAAAAAAAAAAAAAGAAAGAAAGGAAATTCGACGCGACTACTACGAATCCAAAATTATATACCATGGAATGATTAACAAGATCAAACGATTACGATCGAAGCAGGAACGGGAGCCACGTCAATTTCCCGGGTGTCGGCCAATCGACTTTTGTCATCCGAGCACTAAATCAAACGCGCAAGCAGGTCCAGACGTCATCCAGGGGGTGAGCGCCGGAAACGAGCTGTCTCGCGCTACGTATCCGTGTATCAATACGTTCAGGGAATCACGCCGATTAATCGAGCGCCGATAATTTTCCAATTTCGAATCACCACGAATCCGCACCCTACCCTCTCCCTCCCTCATCCACCCACGAACGTTTTCAACCATAGAGGGAAAGGGATGGGTTAACCTCTCTTCTTCTTCTTCTTCTTCTTCTCTTTCTTCTTCTTCTTGGAAGAAGAAAATCACCGACACTCCAATCGTGGATATATATAGATCGATATTTTTTCCCTCTCTTTCTCTTCCCTTTTCGCCTTATCCCCTCCCCTCCCCTCCCCCTTATCATCGATCGAATCCTACGAAAATACGCGATCGAACCGTCTTTCGATTCACTTAACGGACGGTATTAACTCACGTAACGTATTATACGTAGGGATGTAAATATACAGTAAAGTATCTTTACGAGCATTCTCTACAACTTCGCCCTCTTATCCGGCCGATAAAATTTACTGCGTCTGGCAGCGCTTTCTCCCTCTTCTCCTCCGTGGCACGCGTGTGTGCGGAATGTACGCGCGAGTGTACGTGCTAAGAGGGCACGTGGCGAGCTTTTGCATATCTGATTTCCTCGTTTTTCTTTTTTTTTCTTTTTTTAGATCATGGACGCGATTTTTCGCTTTTTTCCTCCCCTCTTCTTCGACGAGAAGAGATGTCGCGATGGCGTAATTTTTGTTTATTAGATTTTCGCGCGCGTCGTTTCGTGTCGATTTGAAAATAAGAAGGGTTAATAAAGGGATCGATGAGGTATTTAAAGTTTCTTTCGTAAAGTGATGAATGTTTCGGGAAACGTTGGCGAAATGGATAAATGGTAAAATTTATATTTTGTATATACGAAAGGTATTACAGTTTTTGATAGATCTTTTTACAATTTTAGGTAATAAGAATATCCTTTCCCTGTTCTAATGTAGGGGAGAAAATGGTATTTGCTCTCCGGTTCTCGTTGTAATGTTTGCATAGAATCGATTTCTGGATTCGAAATGGGTGACTAAAGTGTAAATTTATAACGAACAGTACGAAGTTTCGAAATCCGAATGGCACATTCGCACGGCTCGCGTTTCATATCGATATCGGTGCAGCTGAATGATTTCGTGCAGTACACATAGTCAATTATTCCTGTAACGATAGATTTTCGGTAAATTTCAAATTTCGAAATCTAATGTTCGTGTTTAAAGTTGATATTGTCCGATATTCTTTCCCCGTTACAGCAATATTAAAATAACGAAATTACATACTTTTATTACAGATTCGATAACGAATATTAACGAAATAAATTTCTTTTTTTAACATTTTTTACGAATCCTTGTATCATAACTACCGTACCTTTCACTCAATTATGCTTCAATTATTTTTACATTGACAATTTCCTTCCCAAACTTTTCAAATTTATCATAAAAATCCAATCGTAATTTTCGTAAATTTCTCCACGAATAAATAAATAAATAATCTCCAATATCAAAATATAAATATACGAAAACAAATAATTGAAATTATAACTTTTCACTGAACCAAAAATTTTTTTATGCAAATATCAAACACGCGCGTTCCAAAAAAATTTTTCTTCCACGATCTATCTTACCCTCCTCTTTCAATCTTTAATCGATGAAAATAAAAATTATTAATCGAGCGAAATTTCGCGCTAGAAAGATCACCCCTCATCATTAAAACGATTCACGATCAAGGCACCTGCCGCCGTATCCAAACTTGTCCCATCGACGAG
>NW_006263478.1:1096065-1098480 GCF_000469605.1 Apis dorsata
TAAAGCGCACAAGAGGATGTTGGAAAATCGAGCTTCCTTGTCGTGAGAAAGGATCCGTCGACGAGGGAGGATGGACGTTGTCGAGGGAGGGGGAGGAGGGAGGGGCAGGCATCGCGTTATTAGATACCAGATCTCTGCTCGACCGTGCTCCCAAGGAAAACGCGCCGCCAGCAGAATGGCGCGGGTTGAGTTCCGGGAAGAGGCGCGAGTTCCGGCTACGCACGTCGCCTCAACTTGGGTGTAACGTTGTGTCAGTGGATAGGTGTACAGTACCCGGGGGACGGCTCAGGTTGGCCCTCCCTCCTCTCCCCCTGTTCACGACAAATGTAAAACGTTCCCCTAGAGTTTATGCTTAGGAATGCTGGTGGCTTCGACGTACGATTCGTGGAATCGTAGTCGAGTTGAATTGCGTGTGGATGGATGTTAGATCAGTAGATTTGCCTGCTGTGTTTTTAAACAACTTCGTGAGATGTGAAGAGGAGAGATCTGGAAAAGACGAGAGAAATTGTCGTCGAAGAGGGGAAAAAAAAGGGAAGTTAGTTTTTAATTTTTGGGGAAGATTTGTTCTTTTTTTTTAAATCGTAAATTCAAAAAATTAAGGTAAAGATAAGGATATATTTTATCCAGTTTTTGATATCTATTGTTGGATTCACTTGGTTTTAATTATCGTGTTATATGTGTAAAATGATGAATTAATTTTATCTGTTGGTTAGATTCGTTCCTTTTTATAATTCAAAGAATAAGAAGAAGGATAATTTTTAAGACAAGATTCTGAGAAGATCGATTTTTATTTAATGAAAGGTAAAATTAAATAACGAATAAAATCGCTTAAATGGCGATAAAGAAATTCTTATCGTATTTCAATTACTTTTAAATTGCATTACTTACAAAGAGATGTCGTTAATTTAATGAATTATTACTATGATATTAAGTATTATTTTATTGTTTAAAATAAAATCATTTATTGTTCAAAATCAAATATTATTTTGAGATCGTAAAAATTCGCAATTTCACAGTAATACCATTATTTCTTCGTTCGCCAATTACTTTAGTTCTTGCTTAATAAGTAAGAAATTATATTACAAAAAAATGAAAGCGGTGCCAGTTTGAAATTCTTTCTCTCAAACGAGTAAAAACATTAAAAAGGGCTGTGAATTCTTTAAAAATAACAATAATCGCTTAATTTATTATTACACCTCAAAGTAACTGCTTAACTGCTTAACTGCTTATCGAATTGGTATTCTCTTTCATCTACCGAAGCATTCTTTAGCTACTATTTCGTGGCCTCTTAGCAATGGCTCTTCCGCGCAATTATACGGAATAAGGATTTCTTTTTAGAAGGATTCCCTTTCCAAAAGTCGATCTCGTTTTCGACTAAGGAAAAGAAAAGTCGATCTCGTTCCGTGACAATCCTTTCCAACCGTAATTTCTTTGCACCTAGTCCGTTCTTTCTCCCCATTGTTGGCCGAGTCTCTTTTCTCTTCATCCTTTTGCTAGTTTTTGTGTCATGCTGTTGCTAAAAATTTTTGCCTTTGTACCTTCTTACGTCTTTTTTAACGAATCACGTTTAATCGTGTGACAAGTCGAACGAAGTTAAATTCTCGACGAAATTCAAATTTCTATACTTATTTTGTCTTAAACGATCAATTCAATATTCGAGACGTGAAATATTTCTTTATTCCAATTAAAAAAAACTTGTCGTTAAATGCCTCTTATTTTTTAATTATAAAAAGTCACAAGTAGATAATTTTATCACTTGGAATATATCTTATATATTTTTGGAAATATTAAAAAGCATTTCAGGTAAAATATGAATATATATTTAACATATAAATTAACTTTTTTATAGATTACTTTTTTTATTAATATTTTGTATTTTCTTTTTTGCAGATCCCAGCAATAACATCTTACAAAAAGATAAGGATAGAAGAAGTAAAAGGTAAGTATAATATATTAACTTTAATAATTAGATTTAAGTAAAATGTTGAAAAAATGATAAATAACAGTTTCCATCGATATGTCAGCATAAAAAGGTAAGTATAAAAAGGTAAGTATAAAAAGGTAAGTATAAAAGGTAAGTATAAAAGGTAAGTATTCAAATTCCAGAAAAATTTCGCGCAATACCTCCTTTAGAATTATATATTCCTGATACAAATTAAAAATTTGAAAAAAAATTTCCATCCCAGAATTGATGGAAAAATTTCACATGCCACCTCCTGTCAAATTATATTCTCCTATTACAAAATCATAAATTCGAACAAAAATTTTCGGCCTCATTTTTCAACTTTGTATCAGGAGAATATGATTGGATAGGAGGTAGCACGCGAAATTTTTTCGGGAATTTTGACGCTAAAATTTTGCCAAAATTTCGATTTTGTATTAGGAGAATATGATTGGGTAGGAGGTGGCACGCGA
>NW_006263478.1:1098956-1101493 GCF_000469605.1 Apis dorsata
AACTAGATAGGAGGTAGCACGCGAAATTTTTCCGAGAATTCTGAGAGAGAAATTTTGCCAAAATTTCGATTTTGTATTAGGAGAATATGATTGGGTAGGAGGTGGCACGCGAAATTTTTCCGGGAATTTTGACGCTAAACTTTTGCCAACATTTCGATTTTGTATTAGGAGAATATGATTGGATAGGAGGTGGCACGCGAAATTTTTCGTGGAATTCTAAGGGAGAAATTTTGCCAAAATTTCGATTTTGTATCAGGAGAATATAACTAGATAGGAGGTAGCACGCGAAATTTTTCCGAGAATTCTGAGAGAGAAATTTTGCCAAAATTTCGATTTTGTATTAGGAGAATATGATTGGGTAGGAGGTGGCACGTGAAATTTTTTGGGGAATTCTAAGGGAAAAATTTTGCCAAATTTTCGATTTTGTATTAGGAGAATATGATTGGGTAGGAGGTAGCACGCGAAATTTTTCCGGGAATTTTGACGCTAAAATTTTGCCAAAATTTCGATTTTGTATTAGGAGAATATGACTGGATAGGAGATGGCCCGCGAAATTTTTCCGAGAACTCTGAGAGAGAAATTTTGCCAAAATTTCGATTTTGTATTAGGAGAATATAATTGGATAGGAGGTGGCACGCGAAATTTTTCGTGGAATTCTAAGGGAGAAATTTTGCCAAAATTTCGATTTTGTATTAGGAGAATATAATTGGATAGGAGGTGGCACGCGAAATTTTTCGTGGAATTCTAAGGGAGAAATTTTGCCAAAATTTCGATTTTGTATCAGGAGAATATGACTAGATAGGAGGTAGCACGCGAAATTTTTCCGAGAATTCTGAGGGAGAAATTTTGCCAAAATTTCGATTTTGTATCAGGAGAATATGACTGGATAGAAGATGGCACGCGAAATTATTCTGAAAATTTTAAAAATTAGAATTTTTTATAAAATTTTTTATACTTAGCTAAACTAAAAATACTTACCTAATACTTACCTAATACTTACCTAAAGCTGCTTCTTTTTTTTTTTTTAAATCGTTTTTTCAACAGTTTTCTTAATACTAATATACTTACCTTTTTTATACTTACCATTTATGATGAATGACATCTTTTTGTAATGATGAATGCGTTTGAATATTTTTTATTTTTTAAGAATTCTATATATACCGGGTGTCTCATGTAAATATGTGGAATATCTCATTTATTCTTCATAATATTAAAAAATGTTTGAGATAAAAGTTGAATGATTTCAAGAGGGCTATATTTTAATATTATTAATTTTTTCTTATGTGGAAGCATGACAGATTTATAAAGATCAACTTTACTTTTTTAAATAGAATCATATAGTTTTTAATGCATAAATAGATGTATTTCGAAATTCTCTATAAAAAATTATTAAAATATATACGACGAATAATTATTAATTTACGAAATATTTAATTTTAATTAAATATCTTCGAAACTAATAGCTTTTTAATATATATAGCTTAATAATTTTTTATAGAGACTCATATGCTGCATCTACTTATGCATTGAAAAGTATACAAACTTATTAAAAAAACTATATTGATCTTCATATAACCTTTATGCATTCTTCAAGAAAAAAAATAATTACATAATATTATAGTCCTTTTGAAACCATTTGACTTTTGTCTAAAAAATTTTTTAATATTTCCAGAATCAAGCGAGATATTACAGATAATATTACAGCATCCGATAAATTATTAGATTAGAATGAAATTTTCCAAATAATTTAATATAATTTTTATTAATTTCAAATTTTATTCTTTCTTTTTTTTTAAATACCAATTATATTTCATTGACATGTATAGTAACAATAAACAATACACTCATTATCCTAATTCTTTCATAATTTTATAATTATTTTATAATTTTCTAATTAAACAACATCAAATTACATCTATACAAATTACATCTCGAAAAAACCTGAAGAAATCGAACATCAAACACCCTAAATCAACAAACAAGGCTATAACGTTATCTCGAATAATATCTCTTTCACCATCCACCCCTAAAAACCCAAGAAACGCTATAGCTCCCCCTCGAATAGTTGGTTGAAATAGCCGAAAAAAGAAAAAAAGAACAGGCGCAAAAAGGAAAGGAAGAAGGGAAATCTTTGTCCGATTAGGTAGCCGAACGAATGGATTCGTGGATGAATTCGGTCTGAAATGGCAATTAAGCCAGCCATGCATTTTCTAGGGCTCGCTGGCCGGCCAGCGAATTTCAGAGCCGAGTCGTTCCTCGAATAAGGGGATGGAGGAAACTGCAACGGAGGAGGACGCAAAGGAGATAGGAATTCCTGCAACGTAAGTGGAGGCTAGGAATCCGATCGAAGGAGTGCGTCTCGGTGGCGCCGTTGCGTCTCTGCGTAGTAGTCGAGACGGTAGTCTGGGAACGTGCCGTTCCAGGGCGTCCGTTTACTTAGCGGGGAAAAAAGAAAGGATAGATGGAACAGATTGATTGCACGGGTAACGGGGGGGGAGGGGGGATCTTACGAAAATGCGGCTGCGCTTCGTGGGACC
>NW_006263478.1:1101675-1103349 GCF_000469605.1 Apis dorsata
TGGCGCTTGGTCCAATGCATGCGAACGGAATCCTAATCGTTTTATGAACGTGATCTTTTACACAGCGAGATTTACGAATAATTAGATCCTCGATTTTGTACGTAGCTAAAACTGTACAAGTGTTTTTCTAAGTAAATGAAAATATGTCATATATTTTGTATTCTTGTATATAAATTGTATTCTTGTATATTTATATATTTATCACAACAACAGATCATTGCATTCAGATAGATTCGCGAAAGTTTGACTCTTCAAAGTGTAGAAATTTTTCGAGAAAAAATTAAAAATTTTGTTCTCTGAACCGTGTCAGGAAATAGAGGAAACTATGCCATTGAAATCGATTTTTGATTCATTCCGATATCTCAATCGGTTGCCGAGATATAAGGGCTCAAACTTTTCATAATGCTTAATATAGCGTTTAGAGATTATGAATGGGCTCGTGACCTATATTTTTTTGCTGGAAACGCGTACTACGCTTTTCTAGGAATCGCGTCTGTCGCTTGTCTAAAGTTTGGGATAGGTCAGTGAGACGAGGTGCGAGCGAGAGGTCCGAGTAAGCGACAAGGACGAGGATAGTAAACTATTAAAAATTACCATTTTCTTTACACGACGATATCTCGAGAACCAGAAATCGTATCGGGATAAATGAAAAAGCGTTTTAAAGGGGAAGGTTTTGCGCTTCTGACGATGTTCGCTCATCGACCGGAAGTCATTATCTTCGGAGTTACAGCGATTCGAATTTTTCCAAATTTTAATAAGGTTTAAGTGAGATGAAGGTGAATGGTTAAAAATTACCTTCTCTTTACACGTTGATATTTTAGAAACCGGAAGTCGTATCGGGATAAATGAAAAAGCGCTTTGAAGGGCAAGGTTTCGCGCTTCTGATGATCGTTCACTCATTAACCGGAAGTTACTATTTTTCGAGTTAGAGCGGTTCAAATTTTTCCTAATTTTAATAGGATTTAATCAAATTTTGAGATAAATCGCGCGATTATAAGAATAAATATATTTATTGAATATTGCTCACAACTGTCTTACTAATTATATATTATAAATAAATTAAAATATATTACTGTAAAAAATTCTTTGTTCGAAATAAATTGTATTTTCATTCAATCGACTAGATTTACGAATCCTTTAATCCAAATAAAAATCACAAAACATTATTATCCTTAGATCATAATCGATAAATATGACTATACACAAAAGTAAAGAAAGTAAAGATGATATAATACGTAAGATATACTACCAAATAATCGTTTCTCAGAATAACAACAAATTTATTACCAAATTATTCGAAAGAATTGCATCACTGAATTAAAAAAAGAAAAAAAAAAAAAACAATACGAATCCCAAACACAGATATACGAACCAAAATACAAATTTTACCCGATCAATCATCTCCCCGACAATTTAGGTCAATTATCGTACCACACCATTCCCTAACGGACGTCCAATACTTACTTACAATCCTACACGGATGCACGCACACGCGAAACGAATCTAATTACCATCCACCACCACCGTCCTTATTACAATCCAAATCATTCCCCCCGGTTTCTACATTTCAAAAACAAGCACGCGACTCATCCACGATTATTATTATTACAACCGATATTCCGATCCGATGAAACGCCGCCATCGTCGTCGTCGTCGTCCTCGTCATCGTCGATC
>NW_006263478.1:1103821-1104988 GCF_000469605.1 Apis dorsata
CGCCGGGACCCGGGCAAACGGTGGAAAGGGAGCGGGAAGGAAAATCGGGCTAGGCTCGTTCTTAGAATTCTACGATCGAGATAATATCGAGTATTCGGGGCGTGGATTTCCCGGGAGTAAGGAGAGCGTTGAGCGCTAAAAGGTACACGCCGATCGGTCCGTAGATTCGACGTCTCCTCCCTCGGGAATCCGGGAAATCTGGCCGAGCGAGGCGGCCAGAAGGACGGAAGAGGATGGAAGAGGAGGAGGCGGAAAGAGGCAGGAGTGAGTCTCGAGTCTAGGAAGGAAGGAAGGAAGGAAGGAAGGAAGGATAGAGGGAAATGGGAGAAGATGGAACAATGGGGCGGGACAGGGAGAGGGATAGAGATGGGAAAGGAGAAGAAAAAGGGATGATTAACCCGTTCGAGAGCGATCGCACATCTGGCGTGTAATGTTCCTGTTCCTAGAAAAGATCAATCGCATACCTTGTGTGCAATGACCGTGAATTCATATCACGAGTCATTACGAAAGAAATAATATCGTGGAAACAAGATCGTAAAAAAAAGAGAAGGAAGTGTTATAGAATTTAAAGTTCACTGAAATTTTATTTCTGACAAAGTTACAATGTTTCATGGTTGCTATTTATTTTCTCTTACACGCATTTCATACGTTTTTGTAAACAGGCACGCGCAATTACGCGTATAATTAAATATTATTCGTTCAATTAAATCCATACATTTTATTTATATTCAATATAAATTTTTTTCTCAATCAACAAGAAGAATGTTGGGGAGATTGATTTTCGAAAAATTAGTATTAAGAAGATGAAAAAAGGAGAGGAGAAAGAAAAGAAAAAAAATTATATTAACGTGATGGAATCTTTCCTTTTTTTTTTTTTTTTCCAAAAAAACCCCGGCCATTGTACTCGAAAAAAGTACGATATCCTACGTCGTCCAGACATCATCCTCGGAAGGAGGACAAGCCATTCAACCCATTCATCCTGGGCGATGGTTACGCCCATGGTGGAGGAAAGTTAAGAGAAAGGATGATCAAGGGGAACAAAGGACAAGCGGATAGCCATCCGTGAAGAGGGAAGGGATCCGGGGTCGGAAAAACAAAGCGAAAAGAGCGGGCGGAAGGAAAGGGGGGAGCGGTTAAGAGGAGGAGGAGGAGGAGGAGGAGGAGGAG
>NW_006263478.1:1105052-1105474 GCF_000469605.1 Apis dorsata
CGGCACCCGAGAGTCCGAAAGGAATTAGATTTGCTCGGTGCTAGCCAAGCGCGACGAACAGAATGCAACGCGATCCGCCGGTAATTCGAAACGCGTTCCTTGGAAACACGGGGAATTATTCCTTTGCCGCGCGTTCTCTTCCTGCTATTGCCACTGAACCCTCCTCCGTTGCTCTTTTCTCCTCGCCCTTCCCTTTCCTCCTCGTTACGTTCCTCCCTCCGTGAAGATGCTTCACCGGATCACTGCCTCCAAGCTTCCACCGATCGGCTGGCCCCCTCCTCTCCTCTCATACTTTTCTGGGGATATTCTGTTTCCGTTGGACGTCGTTTCGATGTTTCGTGTTTGCCTCCTCCACCTTTGATCACTTGAGCTCGAGATATTGATTTTTCTTTTTTAATTTCTTTTTCTTTTTTTTTTTTTTT
>NW_006263478.1:1105664-1109538 GCF_000469605.1 Apis dorsata
GAGTGATTTTGATATAAAACGAAGATAGGTTTTTTTTTGTACGGGGTTTTGTAACGCGAAGGTAACGATGTTTGTTCATTGATTTTGATGATATGAGGTGAAAGTTGTTCCGGATGTGTTTGATGGGTATTTTGAAGTGGAAATAGGTTCTTGTACGGATTGATTAATAGTCGATTGGTAGATCGATAATAAGATTTGTAGACGATATTTATGTATAAAACGATCAGTTTATCAGTTAATTAACAATTGGTTCTTGCTATTAGAATTAATATTCTCTTGGATAGTTCTCGATTAGCGTTTATGCGATTTTATGAAAGGTAATTATATTCGTTGATTGATTTTATAAAGTGAAAGTTTATTCCCGTTATTTGGTGGAATACTTGCATATATTAAGCGGAGGCGGTTAATATATAAGCTAAGCTTTTGGCTGGCTGTGATAAAGAGACGAGAAAATTTATAACAATAATTTATAAAATTATTATTTCAAGCGATAAAACATGGAGATATAACACGGTATAAATTAAAAATTAAATCCGAGGCGTATTACGACAAGTTTATTCCAAGTCTATCCAAATGTAAATCTTTTAAACGCTTATTTTATAAATTTTAATTCATTTTAATTTAACAACACTTTCGATAAAGAAATTTAATAATTATTTATACTTTCTCTTACGAAACATTAATTAAAATTATAAATATTTCCACGCCTTGCATCATAGTTAATGCAAATTATTTTATATCATATTATTATATACATTATATATATATATATTTTTTTTTTTAATCATTGCCAGCGTGAATACAAATTACACCACATTAAAAATGAAATTATTTCAGATGATAATTTATGGGCAGGGATAACTTAATTAATCACGTTACATGTGTTAACTTCTTATCTAAGCGATAAGCGCAAAACACGAAAAGCTACTACGTTATAAATGATGCTTGATATTTCACTGTATTACATATCTGCTTCCAGGAATTAGACATTTCGTGATTCATGAGAGCCAAACTCTTAATTGTAAACTAAAAACCATTTACATCGATACACGGCTAAATTCCAAATTCAGCACGCACTAAATTTGTAATTTTTAATTTTTCGCATTACACACGGTTGCTTAAGAGAATCCACTAGCAACCGTAACAGTTGCAAGAATCGTATCATTAATTAAATCACGCTTCCTCAAAATTATCAAGGAAATAATAAATAAATAAATAAATAAATAAATAATTCTTATCTCGTATCTTCTTGTGAATTTTCTTCTTTTGCCCGTTCCAAGATTTTTTTCGAGATAACGTGCTCGATAGAATTAATTTTATATTTACAAATTTTTTATATATAGATAATATATATATATATATAAAAGGAAGAATTTATTTTAAAAAAAAAGTAGTCTTCTCGCAAGACGTGCAAAGAGTATTATTGTATTCCAGGATCGAACCACGGCGTACCTTCTTTCTTCTTTTTTTTTTTTTTTCCCCCCATTTTTTTCCACGAGAAACGCTGGTGAATGGAATCGCCATGTTCTTGCATTACGTTGCCATTTATCGTCCCGATTGTATTATTGCGCGCAAAACGCGGCGCGCAACTTTAAACATCGTAATTCATTTCACGCATCGATTATACGTACAACAAACGGTTTTCTTGATAGATGGTAATTGCAATATTGATTTGTAATCCTGCAAATATCACGAACGACGCTGAAAGAATTAATACTCGTCGGGAAATCGCTGACGTTACTAATAACGCTACCCTCCGTGATTTATAACCTCCTACGAGGACAAATAACGTAATAGGTGTAAATTGATGTCAAAGAATTCTTTTTTATTACGATCGATTAATTTATGTATATATATATATATATATATATTTCTCGTTTTTCATTACCCATTTTTTCCATTTTTTTAGTCGATTGAAATATCAGACCAGACATATTGAATTGAATTTAGATATTTATATAAAATTCATCTATCTTAAAATTTTCGTTATTATTCAAGAATTATTATCGTGATAATAACGTTGCACGCGTAGATCTATCTCGTTTCGTATAAATTTTCATTGATAAAAAAGAAATCATAATACGTGGGCATAAGTTTTATCGAAAAATCGTTAAAATTTCATGGATAAATGTTCGTGCTTACTGTTACAGATCACTGTGCGGACGGGAAATGGACTTGAAAACGTGATAAACGTCCCATAAGCCGTCCCCGAAATCCCTTGATTTACAAGCTCTTTGAACCTCGTCTTTGTTGCTTGAATCTCACGTGTATCACGTAGCTCGCCGAAGAAGCCTATGCGCGTAATCAGTCTGTGCGTTAACGTCTAATTATTCGATAAAATTAAGCTTGACCGTTCGATCGTAAACAAGATGAATGAACCGTGATACTTATTGTCCGCTTCTTGTCGTCAGGCTTGAAGAGAATTTATCGCTTTAGGAGCCTATCTCACGCTCTCCATCACTTTAACAATTTTAATTAATCTCGCCGCACCACTCAATTTCATCTCTCCCGTACCTCTTAAATGATGATGATTAAATTGATGGAATAATAGGTACGAAGCGTTAGTTACGTTTCAGTAATGAAATTTCTCGTCGAGTATTGTGGCGAACCGTATTACTTTGCTTTCGTCGATATTTATTTCGATTCCCAACTTCGAGGACAAATTTATTATTTACGAACGAACGATACATAATTTCTAAATATAAATGTGATTCGAAAATTTTCTCCCAAAATCTCAAACAAAATGGATGAGTCGAAATAATTAAGATGCACAATCTCTTAAATGCAATTACAACTATTCTACAAAATTATTACAATCGTCTCTGATTAAATATACTCTATACTCCAATATCTATCCCAACTAAAAAGTATCGTAACCTTTTCGTTAAGTTTAGAAATCAAAGTAGAATAAAAATAAATATTTTATATACTATACAAATTTGATTTAAAGAACTCGAAAATTTTATTTTATATAAAAATCTTTCGTTAAATTCAAAGTAAAATAAAAATAAATATCTTTATAAATTTGATTCGAAGAACTCGAAAGTTTTATTTTATTATATATATAAAAGTATATCATACTATAATTTTTCGTCAAATTGAAATCAAAGATAAAAGTAAAATACCTTTGCATACTTTACATACTTTACAAATTCGATTCGAAAATTTTATTCACGAACTGGAGAAATACGTAACGGGACATTGGGACGATAGCGGTTCGAAACAGGTTTGACTCTCGATTGCCGATCTAAGGATTACCGTGTCGCCCCTTCCATCCCCCCTCCCTTTCCCCCGTGTACGATTAAGTAATTACCGCAAATTGGCCACCGACGTTTAGCCAAGCCTAATATTAATCGGCTAATTAACCGGTCTTATTATTAATCGATAATTAATCGCCTCGTGCACTCGGCTCTATTAATATCCGATCCATTCATCTTACCGATTCCGATCTTTGCCACCTGTGCGCAACGTCTACGATTATAATCTATAGGAGGAATCACGGGGCCGATTTCTATGAGAGCTGATACACATCCTCGTTACTGTCACGGCCGCTTCGGTGAATTCTACCATTCAATTAGCGCCTTGAATTATACCGGTGTACCGCCGCCTGCTTCTCCCGTGGAACGCTCGGCTCTCTTTCGGCCAGAAATTGTGATTAACGCGCGATAGAATGTGAATTTATGAGGAAGATCGCGGAGGAAGTTTCTTTGGAGGACGAATGATAATTTATTGTTCAAAGCGTAGGGATTTTTAGAATTGTCTTCTCTTTTCTTTACTTTTCTTTTTTTTCCTTCAGGAGTTGGAATCGTATGTCTTTTCGTGGATCTTGATATTTTTTTTTTTTTTTAGCGAGGGAGGAAGGGAAAGTTTGTTT
>NW_006263478.1:1109695-1111148 GCF_000469605.1 Apis dorsata
AAATGCATTGTAAAAGTTTAGTTTTGCGTTTTAAATTTGTTTGAGATTTTTTTTATTGAAAGGTTAAGGAAAATGAGTTATTATTCTATTCTCTATGAAAATGTTAAAATATAAACGAATAAATATATACGAAGGTTGCATAATTGAGCTTCCAATTTGAATTAAATGAATTAATTTGCGAATGTAGTGGCCATACGTAGAATAATATATTACGAAACTGATTTGTGTGGACAGCTTCGTTTCATCGTTGCCACGTGAAAATAAAATGTAAACATCATAACTGTAATCCTTTTATAAAAATATGCGTGCAATAAAGGAAGAAAAACGTGAAACACAGTTAAACGCAGTATGAAACAAAACGAAAGAGGGACATCCGTAACTTTGTCATACGAAAACAGCGTAAACGACGAGCGTTATTTTGTAATTGTCTCGAAATTTATTTTCAGGTTCTAACATTTTTGGAATAAAAAAAAAAAAAAACGGGCGTGATAAAAATTACCATCGCTTTGTCCCTTTTCGCTTCCCACGCGCTTTCTCCCCTTTCTTCAAAGTTGAATAAAATGAAATTTGAAGAGCAAGGTTTTCCAAATATCCACGACGCCAAATATCTCGTTTCGCCTCTTTCCAAGCAACTGATTTTCGTAGTATAATCACAGACTTGAAATTTCTCTCTTTCTTCTTCTTTTTCTCTCCCTATTTTCCTCTCTTCTCCCTCCCCTCCCTCTTCTTTTTTTCTAACAAAGTTAAACAATACCGGCATTAAAGCCGGTGCAAAAGTGTATGTTTACTGTTCCATCTCATCCGTGAGAATTTTAATTTTAATTTTAAGTAAACGTTACACAGGACGGTAGCGCGCTATGCTTACAAAATAGGTTTATATTCAAACAGAAAATAGGTACACGCACAACTGTAAAAACAAATTTTTGGTTTAAAATTCATTTGTGATACGAGTATATTTCACCCCGTGACTCCCGTCTAATTGATTTTTAACAACGTGACAATCGTGCTTAATGAAAAATTTTCTTTTTAAGATATATTATATTAAAAAAAAAAAAACTGATACAAATATAACTATATATTTATTTATACGTAAGCAATTCATTTTTAAAGTTATTTTATCGATAAAAAATGAGTTTAAAAACCTTTATCGAATTTAAAAAGATTTTAAAAATTATCTTATCGTTTCAACAAATTAAACACGTATGTTTTAATAGCGAGTACAAAATTTATATTTAACATCCATATATAAATCAAATTATAAATACATCCCTCCCGAAAGAATGATTTCCCACGAACCCTTTAAAGATAAACGATATTTAACAAATCGCTCTATCCACCGAGACCGATTCCCAACGAAATCTCTCGAAACCAGCAGCATTACAATCGTCCAAATCAACAACCCTGGCCAATCAATCGGCTACACGAGTACCGATCGTGAAATATACACGCCCCC
>NW_006263478.1:1111415-1112910 GCF_000469605.1 Apis dorsata
ATATCGAGTACGAGTGGTATATATGTATATAATATAACACTTTCATTTCGTATATTTTTACGTATTCGTTATCGTCGTCATCTTGCATCTTCTTTTAACCCTCAATGTGCGTCAGGTAACAATTGGGATGGAACAAGAATGGAAAGTATGTGTATGTAAAAATTTCTGTATATTTTTATTACCGCGATATATTGCAATTTTTGTTCTTCTCTTCCATTATTCCTAATCTGACAATGCACGTCGGTGTAATAATTGGATACGAATGTGGAGTCTATGGAAAATAAGGGTATCATCGAGGAATGTGTTTCGTGATTTAGCCCGATACCTTTCAATGCCGTTTTCTCTATTTTTAAACTTTTCAATATTGCCTCCAAGGTGTGCAAGTTTTTTTTATATCCTTCGTCCAACTATAACTCCATAGCCCTCCTTTTATAGCCTTCCTTTCTATTATTTTCCCCTAACCGTATATCCCAATGTACGCCCTGATAATTCAGCGTAGAATAAAATCCACGAAATATTAAGCCAATCCAATGTCTTTTATATATATACATCTTCATGTCCCCATATATATCAATATATTAATAATTAACTATGAAATGAGATTTTTAAAAAAAAAAAAAAAAAAAAAAAAGAATATCTCACATTTCGTGTATTTTTGTCTCTCGCAATCCTTCTCTCCTTTCACTTACCCCTAACCACGCACACACACACATATATATATATATATATGTATATACGCCACAATAATTGGGCGTAAAATAAAATCCACGGAAGACGAACAATACGAGGGGTGATGCGATATATCCGAGGATGCCTCCCCCCAACATTTCGGTGTATTTTTACACCGCAACGCCGCGCAACACCGTTTGTCGCGCCTCCGTGTCTTTTCACTCCCCCCTCCGCACCCTCTCCCAACCGTGTGTGCCCCAATGTGTGCCAGGTAATTGGGTGTGAAATGAAATCTAACGAAAACCCTTTTAGGCGTGTGCACAGTCGCTCGCTTGTGGACAGAGAGAGTAGCCCGGCCCATCCCCCCTCCCCTCGCACCTTTCAATCCACCTCCACCTCCGCCTCGTTTCAACCATCGGCGTGCAACCCCCTTTACGTGTCCCTCTCTCTCTCCCTCCTCCCCTCGCCCCTCGTGGAAAGAGCACTCCGCTTTTTCGCCTCCATCCTTCTTCTCCGCGTGCCTCGCGCGCGTGTATACATATATATGTGTGTGTGTGTGTGTGTGTGTATGTGTGTGTGTATCGGTATCCGAGGCCCAGCCTCGTGTTCAGCCCCGAGTATCAGCGCGAGAGAGGGTGGTTCACGATCAAATAGTTTCCATTTTTTTGTCACCGCCATCAGCCGTTCCTTTCTCGTCTGCATGCCACAGCGACGGAATATTACGGGACGATGGTTAAACTCCTCGTTCACGCTCTCCACTCTCTTTTGTTCTTTGTTGCTTTCTTTCGCCGCCTCCATCCCCATCCGCCTCCTGCCCCTCCACGAG
>NW_006263478.1:1112957-1114924 GCF_000469605.1 Apis dorsata
ACCAGGTGGTGGTGGTGTCCGGGTTTTTCCTATTCGCGCGATAGAAACTCTGTTTTTTCCCCTTCCTTTTCTCTCTTTTATCTTCTTTTTCTTCTCTTTCTTCCTTTCTTGGTTTTTCGTTTGCTTGGTTTCGTGGCTTTTTTCCAAATAGGCGATCATAGGAAATTCGACGCAGGAATTTGCGGTTGATCGTGGTTTGGAGAGGAGATTAGAAGATTAGATCTTGACTTTGAATTGTTTCAGAATCTTGATTTGAAGATTCTATAAGAGTTATAAGAGTGTGGATGATTTTATTAATTATTTTGTCGTTTATACTGTATTATATATTTTTCTATTCTAATCGAAAGATTCTTCACTGTTTCCGTCTCTATTCTAAGGAATTAAATCATCCTTGAACATCCTTAAAAAAGTTTAAATAAAATTGTTCTCCTCGTGTATTTCCCTATATATGAATCGAGGAATTTCATCAACGATTATCCCAATGGCGTCTATTGAAAGGGGATTGCAGGTCAATACAAAGGACGAAACTCGTGCAAGTTTTTCTCGTAGATGCACCGTCGATACGCTCGGCCATTTTCGAGCCGAATCTCCGCTAAGCTTCTTATCGAGCTCCGTGTAGCCACCCCCTGTAAAAAGCCGAGCTCAGCCGTTATTATTATTACGTTAACCGCGGTTACACGCGGCTAGATTCCGTTTTGCGCTCGTAAATCGGGACCGCGGCGATTTTTGGCGTCGTTGCAGAACCGGAAGGGACGACAGGTTTTTCAACTTTACTCTCGGACGAATTCTTCCCTCTTCAGCTTCGAATTTTGAAAGATGATTTTTGCCGATTTATGAGTTGTGATACGTAGGAGAATTTATGCGAATGTTGTTTGCAAATTGACGATGTAATTTGAACGTGGTGAATTTTGTGAAAGGTGTAGTGATGAGTTTTAAAACCGATAGATTTTTTTAATTTAAAAGGGATAAAAAGAGAAACGTATGATATCGATTCATTGTTTAATTCATCGATACTTTTGCTATCGTAATGGAACGATATATTAAATATTAATATAAAGTGATTTTAAAAATTTGAGAAAAATATGAGACAAATTTTCTGTAAAATAAACAGAAGAATTTTTAATCCGACTTTTATCGGAGCATTTATCGATTGTCGATTTGTTTTTTAAATTAGTAAGGATCGGGAAAAGTCGTCGATACGTCGAGTTCGGGCGAAAAGAATGATTTTCTTGACTCGGTATTATTTTATTGCTGCTCGTAAAGAACGAAAGAAAGTCGACCACCGTTCATCCTGCGACTATCCGCGTTCCTCCAATTACGCCTCGGTCGGAATTCCAAGGGGACAGGGCAAATAAGAATGAGGGAAAGGGGAGGGGAGGCAAGAACTCCGGGAGACTAGTATGTAATCGGCAATTTGTTAGTTAGGTTGCTATTAAGTCAATCACCCTGATTGCACGTTGCAGGAAAACGAGGCAACGTTGAATTAAATTAGTATCAAAGAAGGGAGGTATTTTCTTGCTTCGTTAAAGGGACTGTTGCCCAAGAAGGATTTGGAATAATTTTCGTCTCTTGCAAACGGATAAAAAAGAAGATAAAAAAATTATATAGCGATGACCGACAAAGATTGATCGAATAATTGATTTTTCTAAGAGGAATATCTCAATTGTTTCGCGTAATAAATAATTAAGTTTCATTATGATAGTTTATAAATTTATAAATTCACTGTTAAATCGTAAGTACATAAACTGGATTACAAATATATCTAACGAAACATGTATAATTTATTTAAGAATAATACAATCGACATTTCAACTATCTTCCCTCCGATTAATCACGAATATTTGCTGTTCGATTCAAATTTACCTCTTTGAAGTTAAGTAATATTAATATCTTTGATTCTCAAAATTTGGAATAAAAATAAAATTTAAATCCTAATCTCCAATAATTCCACCATAAAAAAAAAAAAA
>NW_006263478.1:1115183-1117679 GCF_000469605.1 Apis dorsata
CCATTCATCGTTCTAAAAATATTTGTCTTGAACACCCGTTAAACAACCCGCCAACCATCCGCCGTCAAAAGCGTGAACCATTTTCTACCGATTACCCGCATCCTTCTACCTCCCCCTTCCACCCTCCCCTCGCGCTCGTGCCTCCTAATAATCCTTCGCGGCGGAAGATTGAATCGGGCGTGGATATTATCGAATCCGCACGCTCGATCCTCGGCTCGCGCTCCAATCATTATCCTCCGCTTTTATTTTCGTTGTTACGAGCGGCGCAATCACCATTTGCCGGTGATTTGTTCGCGGAACAGAGGTGCGAAAAGAGTAGAGAAACGTCGGCCTGGAAACCAGTTCATAAAAATAGAAACGGAAACGACGACGTGAGGAGAGAGTTAAGGAAGGAGGAGAGAGTTAAGGAGGGGAGGAATCTTTTCTTTTCAGAGATATTTCTGATTTATTAATGTACCAGCAGGATTTAAGGCTATTTCCTGCCTCTTCCTTCTAATTTTACTTTACGGTATCGAATTCCTTTTTTTAATCTTGTGAAGCGAGAAATATGAATAATATTGATTTCTCTGTGCCTTTATAAATATTCTCCTCCCAACGATGTTTAATTTAATAAAGATTACTCTTGTTTTTATAAACACGTATATACATTAATTTTACTCTCTTATCCTCTAATATTTCCTTCAATTTTTCAATTTATTCTAATGATGATTTATAAGTATATACACATATGTATATACTTTAAATGTCACGATTGATTTCGACGATAAAACAACGACGTTAATCCTTGAGAAAAAGAAAAACGCGAAATCGTCGAGCGAGTCGTGGGAGCAAGTCGAGCGGAAAAAGTTTTTCCTCGGTTTTCGAAAGATTCATCGGGTTCGTTAAACGTTGGCCCGGCGGTGCACATGCTCGCCTCTCCTTAATTGCGCGCTCCTGGGGCCGTGGAAACAGCGAACCAAGGAGATTCTGATGAATCAGTGGGGGAGGCCGAGGGTAAAAACTGAACTGCGACGCATAATTGGTGTGATCGAGGGGCTGATGCGACTGTTCGATCTCGAATAGTGAAATTTATTTTTTTATCGAAAAAACAAAAAACGATTTATTATAATAATCGTTAACGATAATATTTGTAATTAATTGATTTCAAAAAATTTCATAAAAATTCTCTCCATTTATAAAATTAAAACACTCGATGAATTTTTTCAAAAAAAAAAAAAAAAAAATGTGAAAGAATAGATTTTACGATTTGCTTTCTAATATTTTCTTTATGCTCGTCAAAATATTTACCACCCTCTTCGTCTCGTCATGTTAAAAGTGTCAAGTGAACCTTCTTATTATCTAAACTAATTAAAACCTCCAACCGAAAACTGCAAACGTTTCACTTCTCGCGAATTATGATTCAGCGATTCTACCTAAAAACCTCGTGTTCTATATTCCACGTCGCAAGAAAAGAGAGAGAGAGAGAGAGAGAGAAAAAAAAAAGAAAAGAAAAAAGAGAGGAAAAAAGAAAGGGGGGAAAAAAACGAGGCGAGCCGCGGCAAGGGAAGAATTTCATCGTCGCAATTTACATCTCGACCCATTACAAGGCGTCCGGCATCGTTATCAGCGGGCAACCCCGGCAACAACGAAACGAGCGTCGCTGTATTTAAAATGCATTAAGTAGAACGAGATTCGTTGATTGCTCGGCTCGACGGAGCTCGTGTATTTCGACGTAAACGTACGTACGTCGTAAACGACGCTTGCGCCCTCGTGTGCCCACGAACACACGATAACGATGGAAAACGTTCTTGGAAAGGGATAAAAAGGAAGGGAGAGGGAGAAAGAGAAGAAAAGTAGAAGCGAACGACGATCGCATCGGTCTGCATACCTTGAACCTTCCAACTTGACAAAGCTGACGCGAACGACCGCTCCTAAGTTCAAGAGTATCAGCAAACCTTTCCAAACATTATTGTATATATGTCTTCTATCTTTACGAGTTAATGGAAACGTGTATAGGGTATTCTGAAAGAAAATAATCGTATTTTTATCATTTAACGCGAAAATTATACTACGTGATTGCGAAGAGTACACTTATTTAAGTACCCTTGTATTGTGATTCATTGTTTGAATAAATATAAAAAAAAGTATATATAAATACAAGTATTTACTTTATCATTATATATACTTTTAATTCTCGTTAACTTTTAATTATGAATATTAACATCCCGTAAGAAACAATAATCAATACAATAAACAAATAATCAATCGAAATATCTACAAGAAACAAAAAGAGAGAGAGAGAGAGAAAATTAAAACATGTATCCATTCCACCGTTTCACCCCTTTCTTCTACCTCAAAAAAAAAATCTTAACCATTAACACAAAAAAAAGCGATCGATGTACTCCTTATTACTCGAAATTAATTACCATTTGTCAACGAAACGAAGAATGGAAAAACGAAAAATCGAACTTGTCTCAACCCTTTTCATCCCTCCGCAAAAAAAAAAAAAAAAAAAAA
>NW_006263478.1:1117900-1123825 GCF_000469605.1 Apis dorsata
ACGACAACAAAATAAAATGAAATGAGAAAGGAAAAATCGATGCGAAATCGGAAATCAACTCGCGACGAAAGAGGGGGAGGAGGACGGGCACACGTGTTCCTCGGGGCGGCATATGTGGATCGTAACGTCGCAACGTAATGCCGGGAACGTCCGTCTTGTAGCAACAGATGCTGCGAGCATGCATAAGCGTGAGCCACCTCGCATACCACGGTATCGCCACGCCACTCCACTCCACGCCGTGTACACGCCGTGTGTTGTTGCATCGCGAACGTACGTACGTACGTTGGGCCACGATGGGCGTGTACGGGCCCGGCTACCGGTCTTGTCCGCAGGGACGGACAACCGTCTATTACCGGGAATACAGGTGTGAGTCGGCCGATCGGCCATTACCTTTAATCGAGCTGGCCCGTTTATCATCGCTGTTAAATATTCGATGGATCGTCGCACGATGGGGGTTGACAACGAGCTCCTTCCCTCCCGATTTTCGATCTTGATTTTAAGTCGATCGAGGATGATTGGGCGCGTTGTGTCGTTGATTAACAGTCGATCGAAGAATGATTTTAACCGTGGAAAGTGTAAGTGCAGTGTTTCGGCTTGATTGAATGATTGAAGATTTAACGTGTTATTAAGCGATGTGGAGTAATGTTTTCGAGAAGGGATACTTTTTTTCTTTTTAAATCGATTCTTTGCGGAGTATATTCTTTGTTAGTTTCTTTTTTTTTTTTTTTTAATTGTTTAGTTATTCACGAATGGTAAACAAGAGTTAATATATTGTTTTTAGGTTAAGTTGAATAATATTTTTGAACTCGACGTATTTTCTTTTTTTTCTTTTTAAATCGATTTTTTTAAATCGATTCTTTCGTCAAAACGGATTTTTGATTATTTTTAATTATTTGGTCGTTTGAATAGGTGAAAAGGTTGATATATTATTTTCAACGTAAGTTGAATATTTTTTAAGAGATAGATTTTAGGATCCGCCGATCTTTTCATCAAAATTTTTATGAAGTTCTTTTTTTTTTTTGTTTTTTCAATCGTTCAACCACGGTGAAATGGATTAAAGTTTCGACGTCGAAAAAGTTTTCTAAGGATGTCGAAATCATGCGCAGATTTTTTCCCTCCCTCCTAAATGGATGGAATTTATGCAACAACGGTGGTCGAAAATTTTTGGACCGGTATGTAGGTAAGTAAAAGTTATCCCTTCGGGGGTAAAAAGTAATTTAAGGGATGGCCAGATTGCGTTTCGCCTTGGTTTCCTTTCGGCTCGCGTGATTTGGAGCGCAACCGGTGTGGTACTATGTTGATGGTTAAAATGACGGGGTAATGCAGGTGAGCTTGTAGGATAAAGTGGAGATAATTTGGTTTTCTTTGCAAAGCGTTCGCTTTTTTCTTCCTTCCTACGTTTCGTATCTTGCCTGTGAGGCTTTACAAGTCTTACCTCTTTTACTTGTACAGTTTTTTAAAAGTCGAATTTTATCTTTTTTTATACAAAATGAATTTTTATATACATACATATATATATATGATAAATAAAAATCTTACAGTAAATTCAATCATTACAATTTTTAATAAATAAAATATCAAAGTTCAAATTCTATTTATCCTGAATATATTTCGTCTTTATATCTATTATCTTCTTTTTTTTTTTTTTTTCTTCCTACGTTTCGTATCTTCCCCGGGGGGCTTTACAAGTCTTACCTCTTTTACTTGTAGAGGTTTTTAAAAGTCGAATTGGGGGGGGTTTTATACAAAATGAATTTTTATATACAGACATATATATATATGATAAATAAAAATCTTACGGTAAATTCAATCATTACAATTTTTAATAAATAAAATATCAAAATTCAAATTCTTTTTATCCTTAATATATTTCGTCTTTATATCTATTATCTTCTTTTTTTTTTTTTTTCAAAACTCGAAGGTTACTCGAAATATTATTATCCAGAGGGTCGAAGAGAGAATCGAGGAACCCAAGCATGTAGCTCGCATTAGTTGCTTTGCGGGGGCGCAGAGATCGGTGAGCAAACATCGCTTTAAATTTGAATTATGAAGGCAGGAACAAGCAACGAGACCAATGCAAACCCCCCATTTCGTTTTCTGTCGCGTAGACTGTTTCGTATTCTCCTACACTTTCTCTTCCTTTTTCCTTTTACACACCTATTTTTTCCTCCATTCCCCCACTTTTTCGCTCATTTTTATAGTATCCTTTAGCCGGTATATTCGCTTTCGAAACGAAACTTTATTTTTTCGCGCAGCGTTTCTTTTTTCCTCTAGATTTACTTAAAAAACGAACGTTGACGCGCAAGCGAGGAAATCGAAAACGATTTGAACTGATCGTTGCTCGCGATCGATTTATTAAATATATTTTAATGCAATTGAAAATTGATTCTCAGAAAGCGGAGAAAGAGCGCAAGAGGGTGTTTTTGTGAAAGTGAAAAGAGATTTAATTTTCTTCCTTTTGCCTTTAAAAAATTATTATTTATTTTTAATTATTCTTCCACGAATCTCCTTTCTTAAGTTTTGAATCCTCTCATTCTTTCCTATTCTTTGTGGAAAATTAAAATATCGTTGAACGAAACTATTAATTATTTTCACGCGCGTTTTATAGATCGAAATATCCATTAATAAATCTCGTTTGATTTATCATATCGCTCAAAATATTCAAAACCCATAAACCGATTCGATTAAACTCTTAACGCGCAGTAAAAAATAAAAAATAAAAAAAAAGGAAAGCAAGCAATCGAGGTATTGCTCAAAGATACGTGGCTCGTACCTTAAACTACTCATTACGCAAATTACGTCGATCCTCGGAATGGAGTCTCGAATAACTCGAAACTGGTCATCAGCACAATCGAACCTCATCTTCCCATAACGCTCAACAATCTCCCCGAAATTTCAGCCTTCGATCAACAATTTTAAATATTAAATTCAAACTGTAAATTTTCACAGCGAGGAGAAGAAAACGGATGAAGATAAGAAAAAGAAAAAAATAAAAAGCATTAAAAAGAAATAATAATTCTTCGAGTGAACGAAAACTTGATTTGCAAGGCGAACGATGAACGATCGATTCACAATTCCTTGGCGAAAAAAGGAAAGGAAACGCTCATCGCTTAGTGTTCTTGCGTTCTTGCGTTCGAAAACGCTTACAAAGACGAGTGGAAATCAAGATTTCGCTTGTAGCGGCGGCTGTAGAAAGATCGTTTAAGTGGTTCCGTTGCAATGGCTAACCGAATAAGAACGGGACGCGATGGAATTTGTTCTCTTTGGAATTTCATTTCGCGCCGAACAATGAAAGCTTTCGAGGAGGAAGAGCAGCGCCGTTACACTCTCTCTCTCTCTCTCTCTCTTTTCCTTTCACCTCTTCTCTCTGTTCTACCTTTGTTGTTCTACCTGTTCTCTTTTTTCCTTTTTTTTCCTTTTTTATTATTTGTCACTTCACCCGTGGATATCGATCTTGCTATTCATCGCGAGCGTTGCTTATATGCATATCAATGATGAAAGCTCCAATCGAACCGCCGATCGCCGAGCGCGAAGAATACATTTTCGATTCGTTTCGACGCGAGTTATTATCCGGGGAGAAAAATGGGAAAAACACTTAACGATCGTGCATCGAGTCGAGACGCGCGGCCGTTTAATGCGGACGAGGGTTAAAAATGATTCCTCCTCCTCCCTCCCTTCCTCCTCCCTTCTTTTTTTTTTTAACGAGAAGCGGGAAAGTAAATTTAACATGGAAGTGGAATCGTTTCCTTCTCTGATTTTTTGTCTCGTGTATAACGTGATGATTCCATTTTATCGGATATTACATTATTTCTCTTTTAATACCTCTCGATACCTCCTTCGTTATAAAATTTTTAAACGAAGCAACAAATCTATATAATCTTCCATCTGTTGATTATATATAACGAGTGACAATTTCTTATATATTCTCTTCATTCGTGCGAATACGAAGTTTAAGATAAAATGCACAACTTTCAACACAAATATCCTTCGATTATTTCATCTTCTTTATATATATATATATATATATATATATATTATGATCGTGAAACTCAAATTCTCCGCAATAATAAAATATCCACGATCCTTAAAAAAACGACCTCATACGTTTCATCTCCATAAAGCCTCGAAGGTAAAATGCAAAAACTCGAAAGAGCGAGAGAACGTTGATCGAGTCGACATCCTGGAATTCGCCCGTGTCTGCCAATCTTACGTGTAGGGGGCGGCAGCGAGGGGAGGGCAGCGAGAAGAGAAATAAAAGTATCGGGCTTCCTCGGACGAAGCCCCGTATTTCTGAAATCGCTGCGCCTACGTAATGAGCGCAGACAGTAGCCGCTCGGTATAAAACTCGTACGCGTACAGGCGGCGTGCCGTGAAGTTAATATACAAGCGGTTCTTCCCTCCTCTCTCTCTCTCTCTCTCGTTCGCTCCTCTGTTTACCGCTCCTCTTCCCGCCGCTTCGCTCAGCCACAATAAGGAAGCAGTGGCGCGGCTCGACCTTCAAAGATTGCCAGAGCTGGCCGGCCGTCGCATGTTAATTATTATCGCGGCATCGGTATCCACGTGTGCTATACGGTGACTTACATCAACGTACTCGTGAGAGATACGATGTTTGTTTATTACAGCTCTTATATTCCAGCTGCTATATTTAATATAATGTTAAATTATTCGTTGCGCGATGGTTGGCGGAGATATATATATATATATATAAATTTCGCGCAGGAAAAAATTATCGAGTATATTTTCGAATTTTCGAATTAAACGATGATAAACATTTTTATCTCAACTTCGATAAGTCGAAAGTATAATATTTATTTCTCAATTTCGGGAATTATGGAACGGGAGAGAGGGGAGTTGTATTAATTCTATTATTTTATTATTACATTTTTGTGTTCGGTGATTGAAAAAAATGTTGCAAAGCGTTGAATGAAAATTAATTGTGTGAATTTTTAAGAAAGGACGCGCCGTCGGCGGCCGGACGAGGAAAGACGGTTACGGTTCGGAACGCATCCGTCCTCCTCGTGTGCGGACGCACGCACGCGTGCATTCGTGGGCGAGATGCAACGGTAGACAGCGTTTGCATCATACTTTTATCGCCTAGGTTCCGTCTTCCTCCAATTTAATATAGAAAAAAAAAACCGGAAGTTGTATCACACCGGTAAACTCGCAACGAACGGCAAACCGTATCCAACAAGCCGCCGTTTTTCAATCTCTCCGTTTGAAAATTTAACCCTTGAAATTTTAATTATTTTAGGAAGGGAGAAAGAAAAAATTGATAGAAAAAGAAAAAAAATATTGATTTCTATAATTTCAGATAAATTATAATTAATATTTTAATCCCAATAAAACTCAAAATCGAACTCCTCCTTTCAAAAGAATATTATTAATTATAAGAAATTATTACAACGTATTTAAAAAACCCAATTCTTCTTCATCGTCCAAAAGCTATCAACACGATCCAATCTTTAAAACGATAATTATCAAAAAAAATCCTATCCTTATAAATCATCAAATTCTCACGTCTCTTCATCGAGCAAGCACAATAAATCTCGTCAAAATTAACGCTATGAAACTCTCTCTTTCTCTCTCTCTCTCTCCTTCTCGATTCCACGAGCCTCGCAGTTGGACCGTGACCGAAATCGAAGATGAAAAGCCAGGATGGACGGGCGTTCTATCGACGTTCTCCAAGTTTCCGCTAAAGAAGTTTCAGAGAAGGCACAATGGCAATTTGGCTCGGGATTTACAAGCTCGGTCCCGAGCTATTGCTTTTCGCGGAGGAAATTCCAAACGCCGATCCTGACGCGCATACCGTAATGATCGGTCTAGGTCTCTTTTTCTCTAGTTTTTCTTTTTCTTTTTCTTCTTCTTCTTCTTTTTTTTTTTTTTTGCCTTGGAGGAACTGGACGACAAACAGACTCTTCAGATCCC
>NW_006263478.1:1123906-1128705 GCF_000469605.1 Apis dorsata
CTTTTCTCGCCCTGACCGTTAAATCACGTTTACAACCGTAAGGCAACTCGTTGCAATACGAACGAACTTTGCCGCCTTTGCCGCCGCATCTTTTCTTCCTGCATCTTCTCCCTGCTCGCCGATCGGCCACCGATTTACCGAAGGATCGAAATTTCTGACACTCGTGCGAAACGATGGCTCGATTATTGTCGGCGTTGGGAAGACAGCAAGAAAGTTTGGTCAGTTTTGCTGCGCTCTTCACCTCGAACTTGGAATTTTTGCGGGGGGATTGAATGGATCGTGGGACGTAGAGGCGTGATAGGCGAGGGGGGAGGGATGGAACAGGCATTGTTCGGCCTTCGAGGGAGGGAAGGTGGTTCAAGATTTAGAGAGACTCCTACAAAGTAAAAGTACTTTGTGTACGCTTTATACCGGATTGCGATACTTTATTGTTCACCGATTCTATTGGCTATGGCGGGGGAGGAATTTTTTGGGCCTCGATCGTTCCATCGAAAAGATTCTCTGGGAAAGATATCGTTTGAAATTACATCCCAAGTTATTCTTTGAACGAAATAATTCGGGATGATCGATAGACGAAGGATCCTTTGATATTATCGTCATCGGTTCCAACGTATTAAATAAATTTTCACCGGAGAAGAGAGTAATTCGTTCCAATTCGTCCCGTTCCTGTACAACCACAATAAACGTCAACAAGCAAGCAAACAATGCAGCAATCGAACCGTTTCAAATCTCGAATCTTGGAAATTTGTGTGTTTATCTTCGACTCCATCGCGAGCACACGATATCGGAATACACGATATTTCAATTCCATTAACAACTCTCATACCATCTTACCAGCTTTGTTCCTCCTGTGCGCGAAACAAGATCGTTTCTCGGCCTTCTCTTTTTTCTTCCCTCGCCGCCTCCTTTCCTCTCTCCTCCCACGGAAAGGGAATACGACTTTTACGCGAGTTTTTTCCTTTTTTTTGCTAACGGTTGAGAGTCATTTACAGGCTCGTATCCCCGTGAACGAAGCCACCTCGAGCTCGAGGCAGCTTCGTTGAAAGCGTGCATCGGCCGTTTCTCCCGTTCCTAATGACAGCGAATGACGCCCCGTGTAATCTGTGTCCATTAGGGAGGAAGGAGAGGAGGGAGGGGGAGGGTGGAAATTGTCCTACGTACGATTTAGTTATTTCGCTAATTAGGTAATCAGCCGGATGTTAAATGATAAATACGGAGGATTTCAACGCTCGAGAGTTCGAGGAACGAGGGGCAATCTCTCTCTCTCCCTCTTTTTCTAACTTCGCGTCTGATTGTTCCTCCTCGCGCTTCGAATGCGCTTTGTTAGAAACAGGAAGAGGAACGCCTCCAGAGTCCTGCTTCAATACGTATATATTTTCCAATCCCTTCGAATCGTTCTTTTCGAATAATAATTCAATCTTGAGATTTTTCAATTTGACGACGAACCGAACGATAATTTAATTTAATATTATTCCAGATGCGAGCTCTTCAACTCCTTTAAAAGAATGCATTCAAGATTCAAGAGTTTTCAAACAATTTCGAGACGAGGTAAACGATGCGATTACAATGTTGTTTCGAAATGCTGTTGCACAAATTTGATGAAAAGCGTTTGTGTTCGAGAAGGAGAGATGATCCGCGACGATTTTGCGAGGATCCGCGATTAAGATCGATTAAGAGCGCGCCGTCGAAATCGCGCCTATCTCCGATCATAATCGGCGGAAGTCGGGGCAACATGTTGGTTTATCGCGCGGAATTAGCCGAAGATGGCCTACGACTCGGTTGCTAAGTCCGCGGAATTGCGCTCTTCCTGCACCTTGCGAACGATCCGTATCTTCATCCTGCGTAACTTCCACGAAAGTTTCCTGCTCACGCACTGCGAAACTGTGTGTTTGGCCGCGACCGTGAGGGCGAGAGAAAATCGGATTCGTTGCGACACTCCAACTTCCATACAAAAGTGACAAAACACCAGATTTTCTCCAATTAATTATTTCAGGGAATCGTTCTAACAATCGAGATTATCTCTCGCCAATTTTTCAGAAGCCAAGATTCAACGACGATATTATTTTTTTTTTTTATAAAATAATTTTTTAGAGTTTCGTTTCCTGAATGAAATTGCACTACACTCTTTTTGAGTTTTATAAAAAAAAAAGAAAGCTCTATCGTATTAATTTTTATCTGTTTACGCAGATTCTACCGAGATTAAAATGTTTCGGGCGACCGAAAGGAAGCCGACAGAACAAATCTCTTAATAGCTCGTTAATAGTGAAACGCGGCGCGGAAAATCAAGCATGCGGTTATCGAACGTGCTCGAATATTTGAAACTGCGTTTAATGGCGCGCTCGGGGTAATTACTCGCTCTCACGGCTAATAGATGTTCAAATAATCGAGTCTCTATTATAATATAACAGTAGCTCGGATGCCAGTACCTCTGGCACGCGCGTCCAACACGCTGGATCCAATAATTCTTTGGATCGAACCATTTCGAACTATCTCGCGACGATTCGACGAGTTGTGAAGAATTGATATAAAAAATATATAAAGATTAATACAAACGATCTTTTGAATTTTTTTTTACCAAGGAATGCAGAAATTTCTTTCTTTCCTTTTTAAATTATTTAAACGGAATATGGCCGAAACTGTACCGTGTGTGGATACGGTGTGAAACAGATGGATCCAGAGACGTTAATTCCGTCTTCTTTTGATCGGGTGTCGGAAAAATATAATACGGGAAGGAGAAATAAGAGACGACGGTTAATTATTCATCGCTCGATATTCCTCGTGCATTCTAATTAATCGTTAGACGGGGTAATAAGACGTCGGCTTTGACGAACGTGGTTGTCGCATGGAATAAATTGCTTTTAAAAATGGGAGGGACACCGTACTCCTCTTTGCGGGCTTTTAAGTCGATAATATAAACGCCACACAGAATTTTTCGCGAGTATTCCAGTTTCCCTTCGGCCAATTTGATTTGGCCGAGTATCCATTTATAGTCGGGCTTGGATTAACAGAATTACTGTCATTTTCAGCAGTATAGGAAGCGGTAAAATAGAAACGAAATAGAAATATATTTTCGACGCAGAAGAGATTATACAAAATTTCATTTATTTGGACGAACGCAATATCGGATAACATTTATGAATTCGTTAAAAATAAGTAATTTTATCCGTTCACGGATACGTTTCGATTAAAAATCTTATCAAACTCTCCTCGAAAAGATCGAATGTATGTAACGTGCCAATATAAAAATTTCGAAGAATCTTTTCTTTCTTTTTTTTTTTTTTCCCCTCCCCTCTCCAGTTTTTCGCCTCGAAAGGGTATCGAAACGCGGCGGAAACGTGGCACGAATCGAATCCGGACGACGACGGATCGGCATTGTAATCGATCGAAAGCCGTGGACAGAGGACAGGATCCAAAGGGGAGAAAGAAGAAATAATTATTCCATGACCGAGTACGCGTATCGAACCGGGTGGTGAGGTCACCGAGCGGTTATCAGGCCACAGGTCCAATCAATTACAATGTTGTGCATGTAGCCTACCTGCCCTAGGTCCCTCCACATCAGCGCAACTCTATCGGAAATCAATGAAATCCGCCAAAAACTACTCCGTTATTGATACGTCCGTGGTTTAAATAGCACGCCCCCTGTTCCCCTCGTACGTCACGGGCCAACTCTTCTTGCTTAGAACACCTCCGTGTCCCCCCCGCTCTAAGAGACGTGTATCGCAACCCTTGGTTGGGGTTCGTCGAGAAAATTGGAAGATCTCTCGAGTATTTCTCGAGTCGAGAAATTGTATCCTTATACGAGGAGGATAAGTTTTTTGATTTTTTAAATTTTGAGAGAAATGGTCGGTTAATAAAACATAAAGATTAAGTCACGTATATTTTTATCAATTTATGATATCGAGTCAATTTCTAAAGTTTCTAAAGGGTGAGGTTAAAATCTTGTGATCAAGAATAGTTCGTTCTTCTCGTTCTGGAATGTTCCAGTGTGATAATTACTGGAGCTAGGCTAAACAATATTTTCAATCCTGATTTCGACTCGGTATCGATATCGATCCTACCGTTTTAATCAATTTCGATGTCCGAAAAACTTGGAGGAAATATATCGAGTATAACATAACAGCGTGGCACGGTGAAAGAATTAATTAACAGGATGAATTCTGCGGATAGATCGTCGAATTGATACGATTGGGAATTTCTTTTTTTCTTTTTTTTTTTCGGACGAAACTTCTGATTTCGCGAAGATAAAAAGCCCTCCATATCTCGCTCACACCGACTCTTCGCGTTTGTAAAATTAACCATTACCCTCCATTCCACCCTTAAAAAATCTCGAAATAATTCTAATTTCTCTAAAGAAAAGAAAAAAAAAAAGGAAAAGAAGAAAAGAAGAATAGCCATTTTCCCGAAGCGCTAATTTCAAAATCGATCAGAGTCAACCGTCTCTCCCGCGAAAGCCCTTTGACGCGAGTGGCGAACGTCTGTCGCAACGCTCTTGCTTGCCTCGCGCGTTTTTCCTCGCACGCGTCATTAACAGCAAAATAGGAAAAAAGGAAAAAACAACAAACCTGCTGTGCAACACCTTCGCGTGTGCAACGCGAACGCACGAGGAGGAAAATATGGGGAGGAAAGAGCGAAAAGGAAGGAGGGGGCAAAAAGAAAAAGAAGAAAGAAAAAAGAAAAAAGAAAAAGAAAAAGAGGAAAAAAGAAGAAAGAAAACGTGCATTGTCGAGCGAATTTGTATCCCTCCCCCCTACCCCCCCACCGTAATCGTTTCACCGGGGAAACGATCAAAAGCGCGAAAC